>NW_026893400.1:0-42688 GCF_033815535.1 Pezoporus flaviventris | reverse complement strand
AACTGTATAGAGGTCATCGAGCATACATATGCAAGTAGAACAGATTTAAAGGATGAACCTCTCGAAGAACCTGACTGGGAACTCTTCACAGATGGTAGCAGCTTTGTGGAAAATGGAACACGATATGCAGGATATGCTGTAACAACACAGCAAAAGATAATTGAAGCAAAAGCGCTACCTCCTGGAGCATCAGCACAACGGGCTGAACTCATAGCTCTTATGAGAGCACTGGAACTGAGTAATGACAAAAAGGTAAATATCTGGACAGATTCAAAGTACGCGTTCGGTGTAGTACATATACATGGAGCATTATGGAAAGAACGAGGGCTTCTATCTTCTCAAGGGACTAACATAAAATATCAAAAAGAAATTTTGGAATTAATAATTGCTGTGCAAAAGCCCAGACAGGTGGCCATCATGCATTGTAAAGCGCATCAAGGAGGAACTTCAAAGATATCTGAGGGAAATACATTGGCAGACCGGACAGCTCGACAAGTGGCCCGGAAGGTATGGAATGTAATGGCACTGATACCTCTCAAGGTAAGCCCACTCCATACCTATCTCTCACAAGACCCAAACTATTCAAAGGAAGATGAGAAATTGGCAGGACTTCTAAAGGCTCAAAGAATTCTGAAAGATGGTATGTAACAGTAACCGGACAAATAATAGTGCCGCCAGCTATAATGCGGAAAATCCTACAGAACGAACATCAAAAATGTCATTGGGGTGCAGAAGCATTGGTGACTTATTTAAAGCGAGGAATAATTTCCACACAGATGTTAACCATGGCAAAATCAATAGGGTCAAAATGCGAAATTTGTTTGAAAAATAACCCAATAGTAAGGAGACAGGTTGAAATGGGAAGGATCAGAATAGGGATGGAACCAGGAGATTATTGGCAAATTGATTTTGTGGAATTACCAAAGACACAAGGGTACAAATACTTATTAGTAGGGGTTGACACCTTTTCTGGATGGCCGGAGGCCCTTCCCTGTCGCACCAATCAGGCAAAAGAGACAGTAAAGTGGTTACTCAGAGAAATTATTCCACGATTTGGTGTTCCTTTAGGAACACTTATCTAGGTGTTCCTGCTCCAGCAGGGGGATTGGACTAGATGATCTTTCGAGATCCCTTCCAATCTCTAGCATACTGTGATACTGTGTGATACTGTGATATCATCAGACAGAGGCCCACACTTTATAACAACAATAGTACAGGAGATAAGTAAATTGTTAGGAATATCACGGAATCTGCATACTCCTTGGAGACCCCAATCTAGTGGGCAAGTGGAAAAGATGAATCAGACAATAAAAAGACAAATCAGTAAAATATGCCAAGAGGCCAAAATGAAGTGGCCACAAGCACTACCCATAGCCTTGTTGCGAATCAGAATAAAACCTAGAAGTGGAATGTCAGTAAGCCCCTATGAAATTCTCTATGGGAAACCATATGAGGCACCAGAACCTAATCCCAATACCCACATTAAAGGGAATCAGGATGTTTACAATTATGTGCTATCTCTAGGTAAAACCCTAACCAGACTGAGAAGCACCCTGGTGTGGAACAGGCCATTGTCCTTGGAAAATCCAGTGCATGACATTCAGCCAGGAGATCAAGTATACATCCGAAATTGGAATGAGGAACCATTAAAAGAAAGGTGGGACGGACCTCATCAAGTACTGTTAACAACGTTCACTGCAGTAAAGGTAGAAGGGGTGGATTCTTAGATACATTATACGCGGGTAAAAAGAGTTCCAAGAGTCTGGGAAACGCAGATGCTAGGCCCTACGAAACTGAAGCTGAAATGTAAATAAGATGTCTGGGTTTTATTACAAAATTTTGATTGTCATCTGGTCATTAACACAATTGACATTTAGTCCTGTCCTAGGAATTTCTCAGAAAAATGGTTTGACAAAACTTAAAACAAGATGCCATTCTGACCTGCAAGTTCACGGAAACCATCCTGATGGGACCAACACTTTTAAAGGTAAACGATTCTATAGGACTGAATCTGCAGTTAACTATAGCGAAATTAAAGTCACAGGAAAAAGATCTAAAAGATCAGTGAATCCCACACAGATAATTCAATCATATCGCCGAAATCCTGAAGAAAATTTAATGATAGGTCTGATTAAGGATTTCGCAAAAATGAAAAACACAAGTAGAATAACAGCATGTTTGCCAATACCCAAAGCAGCTGGAGAACCGATTGAATGGGGAATAATAACGCTTTCACTTTCAGAAATTAACGGAACAATCACTTGCCAGGAAAAAGAGGTAACGAAAAATATAACAGTGACAGAATATCAAAAGGAAGGTATTCTAGGAACCTCCATAACAAAATCATTATGTGAAAAGAAACTGAATTCAGAATTTACCTCTTATGAAAAAGGAGTTGGGAAATGTGTTTATGATAAAGAAACTAAAGTAAACAAACAAGAAAAAGTATGGGAATGTGAAAACAAAAACTGGGAGGCAGCTTGGTCAATGAGCATTTTGCAAAAATTTCAATATATTGGAAATATATCTTGGTGTCTTAAATGGACAGGAAAGCAAAATATGACAGAAAACATAAACATTGATAATTTGTTGTCCATGAACAGAGTTAGTCGAGATGCTATCAAAAATATTCCTTGGTGGAATTGTACCAAAATTCTAGATTGTGACTCTGACCCCGAAGAAATTACAATACCTCCAGTTAAAATTGCTTTAATGGCAGGATGTGCATGTCGAGGACTAAAAATTGGAGGAAAGGCCATGTTCCACTCCTGGTTAGACTGTAAATATTCTACGGTGCGTAGCATAGGACATTTTGTTTGGGCAACAAGTGATGGAACCTGGACTACCCACCTATCAGTGGAAGGTCCAGCTAAAGAGATCACCCTAGGATTACCAACTCTTTGTCCAATTTGGAAGAAGTCACCATTCAAAGGCAAATTAGAAACTCTGCAAATTCGAACAAAAAGAGATGTAGATGATAATGATAGTGACGATGAAGACACTTGGCAGGAACCCTCCACAGGAGTTAAAATAGGATGGGCTTTTGAATCCCTATTTGCCCAAGTAGCAGCATATCAAAATAGAGAGATGATTGACAGTCTGATTGGCCAAACAAAAAGATTAGCCAGGATAACAAAGAAAGGATTCAAAGATTTAAATTTGCAATTACAGGCAACAACTAAAATGACTTTACAGAACAGAATGGCGTTAGACATGTTGTTACTTAAGGAACATGGTGTCTGTGAATATTTAAAGGACAGAGTGGATCATTGCTGTATTCACATTCCTAATGTGACTGCAGATATAGAACATGACATTTCCCAACTAACCAACGTTGAACGAGAACTAGAAAAGGAAAAGGAACAGGCTGAACAAGATTGGCTAGGAGCAATATTTAACAGTCTGGGCCTTCACCTTACTGGATGGATTCGTTCCCTCATACACACCGCAATTGTAATATTCATTGTGTTTTTGATGGCATATCTGATGTATCTTTATATCCGAAGGGAAATAACTCGCAACAGTGCTTGGACTCATCGAATCATAGGAGCAGTAACTAGGGAATATCCAAAGAGCCCCACACTTCCACCTACCTATCAGGAGACAGCTACCTAAGAGAATGAAAATACTTGCTTAAGTTAAATGAAGTATTTTCAAAGGGGGGAAATGTTAGAGAGGGTGAAGTTTTTACAATAAAATAATTATATAAAATAGTAGAATTGATTATGTTTGAGAAATTTATAAATCAATTGTGAGGTTTTGTATATTAGAAAATGTTGTAACTTCGCAATTTGTATCACAGCTGTTCTGTAACCAGTGTTGCAATAATATGTGTATGGGTGGATTTAGAAAGGTATGTACTGGAGACTATACCCAGATGGAACCTATGCATAAGGTAGCCAGAAGAGCATATCAGAAGCTGATAAGAAAATGCTAGCGTCCACACAAGGATTGGGATATATCCAAGTAAGGAAAAGGTCCTGAGGAAGACTTCTTACTTCATCTGAGGAAGACTCCTTACTTCATCAGGACGACCACCAGAGGGGGCGACGCAAGCGCAGAAGAGGCTGATGTCGTAATAAACTGATGTAGCAATCTTTGATGCATATGTATTAGTCAGTGATGTAATCTGTGTTGAATATGTATTAGTTACGAAATTTTTAGTGTATAAAAATGTGTCGGGAATCGGAACCAGATTTGGGTGCGTACCCCTGGTTCCCGGTGCCTCAGTAAAGCACCTCATATAACCATCCCGGTGGTTATGTGTTTGTCTCGACGCTAACATTCTCACCAACCTGCCAAGGCAATTGCCATGCGCTTACCATGGTGGAAGCAACCACCAGATGGCTGGAAACATATGCTGTGACTCATGCCACTGCCCGGAACACTATCCTGAGCCTTGAGAAACAAGTCTTATGGTGGCACGGCGCCCCAGTGAGAATTGAATCAGACAATGGGACTCATTTCTGGAACAACCTTATAGACGCTTGGGCCAAAGAGCATGGCATTGAGTGGGTATATCACATCCCCTACCATGTACCAGCCTCTGGGAAAATCAAATGGTACAACAGGCTGTTAAAAACTACACTGAGAACAATGGGTGGTGGGACTTTCAAGCATTGGGAAACATATTTACCAAAAGCCACCTGGTTGGTCAACACCAGAAGGTCTGCCAGAAGGTCTGGCCCAGCCCAATCAGAACTTTTATGTACTGTAGGGGGGGGATAAAGTTCCCGTGTTGCACATAAAGAATTTGTTGGGGAAGACAATCTGGGTTATTCCTTCTTCAGGTAAAGGCAAACCCAGTTGTGGAATTGCTTTTGCTCAGGACCTGGACATACCTGGTGTGTAATGTGGGAAGATGGGGAAGTCCGATATGTACCTCAAGGGGATTTAATTTTGGGGGAAAACAGCCAATGAATTCAATTATGTGCTGTTGCGTGCTATATAACACTTTTATAGCCAATAACCTTGATGCCCATCTCGACCACTCTGGGCTTTGAAAAGAAGATATGTCCTCTCATGATCACCAGCCGAGAATAAAGCCATGGGAAAAGCTGGCAGAAGCAGCAGAACTGTCCTCAGGTCACCACTGACTGACCCTGATTTTCCTGCAATCATCACCCCAAAAAAGAATGAACTTTGTTGAAACCAGACGAGCTCAGCAGTGACCAGAAAAGTTCGGTGGTGTCATCAGCAGGCAACAATCCAACACCATCTTTCCTGCCCTGACAGACTGTTACAAGAGGTGGAGCCTGACATCATGGATTGGATGGATTCAGCAATTTTATAGCGATTGGTCCATGGACTAATGAATGATATCTCTCTCTTTGTGTGTATGTGTATGCATCTTTATATATATATGTGTATGCATATATGAGGGAAAAGCAATGGTATATTGAAGAATGTGTGACCTGTTCATGATGTAAACAGAATGCAATAAGAGTTGGATACTGTCCTGGGTTCAGCTATAGCAGTCATTTTTCTTCTTCTTAGGAGCTGGTGCAGTGCTGTGTTTTTGACTTTAGTCTGGGAACAGTGCTGATAACACACTGATGTTTTCAGCTGCTAGGTAATGTTTACCCAATCAAGGACATTCTGAGTCTCATGCGCTGCCAGGGAGGAGGGGAAGCTGGGAGGAAGCAGAGACAGGACACCTGACCCAAACTAGCCAAACGGGTATTCTATACCACAGCATGTCATGCCCAGTATATGAATCGGGGGAGTTAACTGGAAGGCCCAGATGGCTGCTTGTGTTGGGCTGGGTTTCGTTCAGTGGGTGTTGAGCAATTGTATTCTCTTCCCTTGTTATTTTTCTTATCGTTATTATTATTGTAGGTAGTAGTAGCAGTTTTGTATTATATCTTAGTTACTGGACTGTTCTTATCTCAGCCTGTGGGAGTTACATTCTTTCCATTCTCCTCCCCATCCCTCTGGGAGTAGGGGGTGGAAGAAGGTGGGAGTGAGCTAGGGGCTGCATGGTTCTGAATTACCAGCTGGGCTTAAACCACAACAGTTACTTATTGTAATGATAACATGCTTGTTTTCATTCTGTTTTGGATACATCACTTGATGAGGCAGTGTTAATGCATTGTATGTAAAAGTGAAGAGTGTAGCTACTGTGCTTTAAACTCCTAAAGTTTTAGAGAGCTCTTTAGTAACCTCTTCTACTTGAAGGAGTTTGAACCTATAGTACCAAATTTAAGGTAATTTTTTTAGTTGCTTTAAGTGTTTTGAAAGCTGTTTCCTGAATCTCCCCCACTAATGCTGATTTGCTTTGTAATTAGATTATTAGATAATTAGATTTTCATTAGATTGCACACTGGAACCAGTTTTTGTTATTGTGTGTATTACTATGTTATGGAAAGTGGGAAGGCTTTAGTTCACCATTATGAATAATTCTGCATTGATGAAAACCTGTTTTTTCAGTAACTGATATACTTGAAAATATTCATAGAATCCCAGACTGCTTTGGGTTGGCCGGGACCGTAAAGCTCATCCATTTCCAAACCCCTGCCATGGGAAGGGACACCTTACACAAGAACAGGTTGCTTAAAGCCCTGTCCAACCCGGCCTTGAACTATTCCAATAATGAGGCAGTGTCCTGCGTTCGAAAACAGACGACACTACCATGGCTGTAGCGCCGGGTGCTGAATCTAATGTAGGTGCCCTGCTGTTGTGAAGGCGAGTAAGAGAGAGCTGTAAAAGTGGATTTTGCCGCCTGTTTCTCAGCCTTCATTGCGGCTAGAGTCCCTTTCAGCAGTAACCAGGGGGCAGCAAGAGACTTCGCCTCCTTAGACCCACAAGTAACTTCAGCCCACAGGCATGCCCCATTTTTTTCCCAAGTCCCAAGATCAAAAGCTTCATTAACCCCCTGGATCAGCTCTTTTTCTTTACTCCAGAGCAATAGTCTTTTTAACAGATTAACGTCATATTCTATCACTCTCACTGAGAGGATGTGCTGGAAGAGCTTAAGGATGATCGTTTCTGCTTTACTTAATTGATTCCCCATCCTAACCCCCTTACAGACCCCGTCGGCTGTTACCTTATTTGCACTGCGCAGTGTCTTACGGGCTCACAAGGCTCCCTTCCGAGGCGTCTACCTCCCGATCCTGGTCCTGCCGGATCGAACCCAGCCGACGTCCCTGCGGCTCCGCGTGTTTCCACTTTCATCGGTGCCACCCAGTTTTGCCCATTTCTAAATCGTTTTGAGCCTTTTTTAGTTTCTTTTTCTAACCCATTTTTGTCTATTTCTAACTAGTTTTAAGCCAATAATTTTCTTTTCTATCCCATTTTTGCCATTTATATCCACTTTTAATCCATTTGAAACTGATTTTAAGCCGTTCTTGGCCATTTCTATCTTTTTTTTTGCCAAAGTTTCACCCCATTTTAAGACAGCTTTTTTCCTTTTCTTATGATTTTTTTTTTCACAATTCTTTCCTGTTTTGTCCATTTCTGACCCATTTTTTCCCATTTCTAACTATTTTAACACTATTTTTCCCCCTTTGTTGCATACTCTTTTCACTTTCTTAAACGTTTTAAGCCACTTTTTGTCATTTCTATCCCGTTTTCTCCAACTTTTAACTCGTAAGTCATTATTATTTCCAATTTCTAAACTATTTTTGCCCATTTCTAACCTATTTTAAGCCTTTTTTTCCCTTTTTTTAACCAATTTTCCCCTTTCTACGTCGTTTTAAGCCTTTTGAAATTTCCTTTTTTATCCCATTTTTGTCAGTTTCTAGCCTCTTTAAAGCCATTTTTGGCTATTTCTAAACAATTTTGCCATTTCTATCCACTTTTAATCCATTTGAAACTCATTTTAAGCCATTCTTGGCCATTTTTATCCATTTTTGGTTAATTTGCTACCCCTTTTAAGTCGCCTTTTTTCCTTTTCTTATGATTTTTTTCTTAATTCTTTCATGTTTTCAGAAAGTTTTGGCAATTTCTGACCCATTTTTTCCAATTTCTAACAATGTTAAGACTATTTTTTGCCTTTTTTTAACCAATTTGCCCATTTCTATCCCTATCTTGCCCATTTCTAAGTCGTTTTAAGCCTTTTGAAATTTCCTTTTTTATCCCATTTTTGTGAATTTCTAGCCTCTTTAAAGCCATTTTTGGCTATTTCTAAACTATTTTTGCCTTTTCTATCCACTTTAAATCCAATTGAAACTCATTTTAAGCCATTCCTGGCCATTTCTATCGCTTTTTTTTGCCAAGTTTCAACCTGTTTTAAGCCAGCTTTTTTCCTTTTCTTATGAGATTTTCTCAATTCTTTCCTGTTTTCAGACATTTTGGGCCATTTCTGACCCATTTTTCCACATTTCTAACTATTTTAAGACTATTTTTTCTCCTTTGTTACGCATTCTTATCGCTTTCTTAAACGTTTTAAGCCACTTTTGGCCATTTCTATCCTGTTTTCCCCGACTTCTAACTCGTTGCAAGTCTTTTTTTTTTTCTGTTTCTAAACCATTTTTGCCCATTTCTAACCCATTTTAAGCCTTTTTATGCCCTTATTTGACCTATTTGGCTATGTCTAACACAGTTTTGCCCATTTCTAAGTCGTTTTAAGCCTTTTTTAATTTCCTTTTCTAACCCATTTTTGTCAATTTCTAACGATTTTTAAGCCATTTTTTTTTTTTCTAACCCACTTTTGTCAAGGCCTAACAATTTTTCAGCCCTTTCTTTTCCTAAACAATTTTATCCCTTTTTTGCGTATTTAAAACTCATTTTAAGCCATTTTTGGCCATTTCCATCTTTTTTTTTTTGCCAAGTTTCAACCAGTTTTAAGCCATTGTTTTCCTTGCCTTACTAATTTTTTGCCCACTTCTTTCCTAGTTTCAGACATTTTTGGGCATTTCTGACCCATTTTTCTTTTTTTCTTACAACTTTTAAGCGGCTTTTATCCCGTTTGTTACCCATCCTTGTCACTTGCCTAAACGTCTTAATCCGCTTTTGGCCATTTCTTTCTCAGTTTTTTGCTCTTGTAACTCATTTTACGTCATTTTTTTCCTTTTCTAACATACTTTCGCCCCTTTCTATGTCGGTTTAAGCCTTTTTTTATTTCCTTTTCTAACCCATTTTTGTCATTTTCCAACCATTTTTAAGCCATATTTTTCTTTTCCTAAACCATTTTTGTCAACTTTTAAATCCTTTTAAAGCTTTTTTTTTCCTTTTCTAAACCATTTGTGTCAAGGTCTAACTAGTTTTAAGCCAGTTATTTCCTCCTTTATACCATTTGTGCCCATTTCTAACTCATTTCAAGTCTTTTAATTTTGCCCTTTTTTAACCGGTTGGCTGATTTCTAACCCATTTTTGCCCATTTCTAAGTCGTTTTAAGCCTTTTTTTTTTTATTTCCTTATCTTATTATTTATTTTTTTGTCAATTTCTAACCATTTTTAAGTCACTTTTGGCTATTTCTAAAGAATTTTTGACAATTCTATCCCCTTTTTGCCCATTTGAAACTCATTTTAAGCCATTTTTGGCCATTTCTATCTTTTGTTTGCCAAGTTTCAACCTGTTTCAAGCCGTTTTTTTCCTTTTCTTAGTAATTTTTGCCCACTTCTTTCCTGGTTTCAGACTTTTTTGGCCATTTCTGACACATTTTTCCCTTTTTCTTACAAATTTTAAGCACTTTTTTTTCCCATTTGTTACGCATTCTTGTCACTTGCCTAAACTTCTTAATCCGCTTTTGGCCATTTCTTTCCCAGATTTTCCCTCGTCTAACTCATTTTACGCCATTTTTTCCATCTCTAACACATTTTTGCCTATTTCTATGTCATTTTAAGCCTTTTTTATTTCTTTTTCTAACCCTTTTTTGTCGATTTCTAGCCCCTTTTAAGGCATTTTTGGCTATTTCTAAACAATTTTTGCCAATTCTATCCCTTTTTTGCCCATTTGAAACACAGTTTAAGCCATTTTTGGCCATTTCTATCCTTTTTTGACAAGTTTCAAGCCGTTTCAAGCCAGTTTTCTTTTTTGCTTACAAATATTTGGCCCAATCCTTTCCTGTTTTCAGACAATTTTGGCAAATTTATAACCCAGTTTTTCCCATTTCTAAGAAATTTAAGCCTATTTTTTCCCGTATGTTATGCGCTCTTGTCATTTTCTTAAGCATTTTGTGCCACTTTTGGCAATTTCTTACCCATTTTTGCCCATATCTAAGTTGTTTCAAGCCTTATTTGATTTTCTTTTCTCAGCTATTTTTCTCAATTTCTAACCATTTTTAAATCATTTTTCCCCCTTTTTTAACTCATTTTTGTCCATTTCTAACACTTTTAAGCCATTTTTGGCTATTTCTGAACAATTTTTGCCAATTCTATCCCCTTTTTGCCCATTTGAAACTCATTTTAAGCCATTTTTGGCCATTTCTATTTTTTTGCCAAGTTTCAACCCGTTTTTTTCCTTTTCTTACTAATTTTTGCCCAATTCTTTCCTATTTTTCATACATTTTTTTGTCATTTTAACCCAGTTTTACCCATTTCTAAGACATTTAAGCCCATATTTTCCCTTTTGTTACGCACTCTTGTCACTTGCTTAAATATTTTAAGCCACTTCTGGCCATTTCTTACCCACATTTGCCCATTTCTATGTCATTTTAAGCCTTTTTTGATTTCCTTTTCTAACCCATATTTTTCAATTTCTAACCCTTTTTAAGCTTTTTTTCCCTCTTTTCTAACCCATTTTAGTCAATTTCTAACCCCTTTCAAGCCATTTTTGGCTATTACTAAAAAATTTTTGCCAATTCTATCCCCTTTTTGCACATTTGAACCTCATTTTAAGCAATTTTTGGCCATTTCTATCTTTTCCCCCATGTTTCAACCCGTTTCAAGCTGTTTTTTTTCTTTTCTTGCTTTTTTTTTGCCCAATTCTTTCCTATTTTCAGACAATTTTGGTCATTTATAACCCAGTTTTACCCATTTCTAAGACATTTAAGCCTATTTTTCCCCATTTGTTATGCGCTGTTGTCACTTGCTTAAACAATTTTAGCCACTTTTGTCCATTTCTTATCCATTTTTGCCCATTCCTTTGTCGTTTCAAGCCTTATTTGATTTCCTTTCTAAGCTATTTTTCTCAATTTCTAACCGTTTTTAAGTCATTTTCCGCCTTTTTAAACCATTTTTGAAAATTTTTCTACCCCCTTTTAAGCCATTTTTGGCTATTTCTAAACAATTCTTGCCAATTCTCTCCCTTTTTTGCCCATTTGAAACTCATTTTAAGCCATTTTTGGCCATTTCTATCTTATTTTTTGCCAAGTTTCAACCATTTTCAAGCCAGCTTTTTTTTTTTTCTTACAAATTTTTGCCCAATTCTTTCCTATTTTCAGACAATTTTGGCCATTCATAACCCTGTTTTACCCATTTCTATGACATTTAAGCCTATTCAGGTCTTTTATGTGCTTTTGTCACTTTCTTAAGCATTTTGGGCCACTTTTGGCCATTTCTTTCCCATTTTTGCCCATTTCTACGTCATTTTAAGCCTTTTTTGATTGCCATTTCTAACCCATATTTTTCTATTTCGAACCCTTTTAAAGCCATTTTTGGCTATTTCTAAAGATTTTTGCGAATTCTTTCCCTTTTTTGCCCATTTGACTCCCATTTTAAGCCATGTTTGGCCATTTCTATCTTATTTTTTGCCAAGTTTCAACCCGTTCCAAGACTTTTTTTCCTTTTCGTACTAATTTTTGCCCAATTGTTTCCTATTTTCAGAATATTTTGGTCATTTCTAACCCAGTTTTACCCATTTCTAAGACATTTAAGCCTATTTTTTCCTGTTTGTTATGCACTCTTTTCACTTGCTTAAAAATTTTAAGCCACTTTTGGCCATTTCTTACCCATTTTTGCCCATTTCTAAGTCATTTTAAGCTTTTATTGATTTCCTTTTCTTACCCATATTTTTCAATTTGTAACCGTTTTTAAGTCATTTCCCCCCCGTTTTTAACCCATTTTTGTCAACTTTTTACCCCTTTTAAGCCATTTTTGGCTGTTTCTAAACAATTTTTGCCGATTCTATCCCCCTTTTGCCAATTTGAAACACATTTTAAGCCATTTTTGGCCATTTCTATCTTTTTTTTGCCAAGTTTCAACCCTTTTCAAGCCAGTTTTTTCCTTTTCTTACTAATTTTTGCCCAATTCTTTCCTATTTTCAGAGAATTTTGGCCATTTATGACCCAATTTTACCCATTTCTAAGACATTTAAGCCTATTTTGTCCTGTTTGTTATGCACTCTTGTCACTTGCTTAAACGTTTTAAGCCACTTTTTGGCCATTTCTTACCCATTTTTGCCCATTTTCAGTTGTTTTAAGCCTTTTTAGATTTCCTTCTCTAACCCTTATTTTTCAATTTCTAACCCTTTTTAAGCCTTTTTTCCCCTTTTTCTAGCCCATTTTTGCCAACATCTAACCCCTTTTAAGCCATTTTTGGCCATTTCTAAACAATTTTTGCCAATTCTCTCCCTTTTTTGCCCATTTGAAACTCATTTTAAGCCATTTTTGGCCATTTCTATCTTTTTTTTTGCCAAGTTTCAACCTGTGTCAAGTCGTTTTTTTTTCCTTTTTTTACTAATTTTTGCCCAATTCTTTCCAATTTTCAGACATTTTTGGTCATTTATAACCCAGTTTTACCCATTTCTAAGACATTTAAGCTTATTTTTTCAGGTTTGTTATGCACTTGTCACTTGCTTAAACGTTTTGAGCCACTTTTGGCCATTTCTTACCCATTTTTGCCCATATCTAAGTCGTTTCAAGCCTTATTTGATTTCTTTTTCTAAGCTATTTTTCTCAATTTCTTGTTGCAGAATGGCTCTAAGAGCAAGGCCACCGATCCTTAGAGGCCTTGTGCGAGCAAAGCAAGGTGTAGGCTTCACAGGTAACTGGAAACCGGATGTGGGAGGAAATTGTGAAGGAAGCTGTGTAGAACTAACCAATACTGTTGTGACTAGGTGGCGTGGCTAAACACCACACCTATATAAGCGAACTGCGCCACAAATAAAGTAGAAGCTTGCATATCACCCATATTGGGTTGGCGTGTCTTGTTTCTCCTCGCTGTCGGCAAATGGCGCCCGAACAGGGATGCGGATAACGGGGACCTGAGTAACGGGGGCCCGGGTAACAGGGCCCTGGATAACGGGGACCTGGATAACGGGGACCCGGATAACGGGGCCCTGGATAACAGGGACCCTGCACGTCGAGTGTGAGCAGCACCCGCGGCAGCGGCCGGGGAGCGCGGGCCGTCCTACGGCGGTTGTGTGTCTGACCTGGTTGCTTGGACTGGCCAAAAGGAGTCCGCCGCTGGGGTAAGCCAGATACAGCTGCATCGGGAGGACGATCCGGTAATGGACGATCCAGAGACCGAGATTACAGGATGATCCAGAAGAGCATGATCCGGAAAAAGAAATAGGCCAGCTGAAGAAAATGGCCCAAGAGGTAGCCCTTGATTTATTACAGCGCTTTTTAGAAAAGAGGGGAATTTTTTCTTGTTTGTTATGCACTCTTGTCACTTGCTTAAACGTTTTAAGCCACTTTTGGCCATATCTTACGCATTTTTGTCCATTTCCAAGTCGTTTTAAGCCTTATTTGATTTCCTTTTCTCAGCTATTTTTCTCAATTCCTAACCATTTTTAAGCCTTTTTTCCCTCATATTTTTGTCAACTTCTAACCCCTTTTAAGCCATTTTTGGCAATTTCTAAACAATTTTTGCCAATTCTCTCCCCTTTTTGCCCATTTGAGACTCATTTTAAGCCATTTTTGTCCATTTCTATCTATTTTTGCGAAGTTTCAACCCGTTTTAACCCTTTTTTTTTCCTTTCCTTTCGAATTTTTGCCGTCTCATTTCCTACTCTCAGACATATTTGGCCATTTCTAACCCATTTTTCCACATTTCTTACAACTTTCCAGCAGCTTTTTTCCCATTTGTTACGCATTCTTGTCACTCGCCTAAACATCTTAATCCGCTTTTTGCCATTTCTTTCCCAGCTTTTCCCTTTTCTAACTCATTTTGCGCCATTTTTTTCCTTTTCTGGCACATTTTTGCCTATTTCTATGTCAGTTTAAGCCTTTTTTTATTTCTTTTTCTAACCCATTTTTGTCGATTTCTAACCACTTTTAAGCCATTTTTGGCTATTTCTAAACAATTTTTGCCAATTCTATCCCTTTTTTTCCCATTTGAGACTCATTTTAAGCCATTTTTTGATATTTCTATCTATTTTTGCCAAGTTTCATCCTGTTTTAAGCCTTTTTTTTTCCTTTCCTTTATAATTTTTGCCCATTTCTAAGTCATTTCAAGCCTTATATGATTTCCTTTTCTAAGCTATTTTTCTCAATTTCTAACCGTTTTTAAGTCACTTCCCCCCACTTTTTAACCCATTTTTTTGTCAAATTCTAACCACTTTTAAGCCATTTTTGGCTATTTCTAAACAATTTTTGCCAATTCTATCCCCCTTTTCCCCATTTGAAACTAATTTTAAGGCATTTTTGGACATTTCTTTCTTTTTCGGCCAAGTTTCAACCCTTTTCAAGCCAGTTTTTTCCTTTTCTTACAAATTTTTGCCCAATTCTTTTCTATTTTCAGAATATTTTGGTCATTTATAACCCAGTTTTACCCATTTCTAAGGCATTTAAGCCTATTTTTTCCTATTTGTTATGCACTCTTGTCACTTGCTTAAATGTTTTAAGCCACTTTTGGCCGTTTCTTAACCATTTTTGCCCATTTCTAAGTCGCTTAAAGCCTTTTTTGATTTCCTTTACTAACCCTTATTTTTCAATTTCTGAACCTTTTTAAGCTTTTTTTTCCTCTAATTCTAGCCCATGTTTGTCAACTTCTTACCCCTTTTAAGCAATTTTTGGCTATTTCTAAACAATTTTTGCCAATTCTATCCCCTTTTTTCCCCTTTTGAAACTAATTTTAAGGCATTTTTGGCCACTTCTATCTTTTTTTTTGCCAAGTTTCACGCCGTTTTTTTTCTTTCCTCACTAATTTTTGCCCAATTGTTTCCTATTTTCAGACAATTTAGTGATTCATAACCCAGTTTTACCCATTTCTAAGAAATTTTAGTCTATTTTGTCCTGCTTGTTATGCGCTCTTGTCACTTTCTTAAGCATTTTGAGACACTTTTGGCCATTTCTTACCCATTTTTGCCCATTTCTCAGTTGTTTTAAGCCTTTTTTTATTTCCTTTTCTATCCCATATTTTTCAATTTCTAAACCCTTTTTGAGTCATTTTTTGGCTATTTCTAAACAATTTTTGCCAATTCTATCCCCTTTTTGCCCATTTGAAACTCGTTTTAAGCCATTTTTGGCCATTTCTATCTTATTTTTTGCCAAGTTTCAACCCTTTTCAAGCCAGGTTTTTCCTTTTGTTACTAATTTTTGCCCAATTCTTTCCTATTTTCAGACAATTTTGGCCATTTATAACCCAATTTTAACCAATTCTAAGACATTTAAGCCCATTTTTTCCTGTTTGTTACGCACTCTTGTCACTTGCTTAAACATTTTGAGCCACTTTTGGCCATTTCTTACCCATTTTTGCCCATTTCTCAGTCGTTTTAAGCCTTTTTTATTTCCTTCTCTAACACTTATTTTTTAATTTCTAACCCTTTTTAAGCCGTTTTCCCCCTTTTTCTAACCCATTTTTGTCAACATCTAACCCCTTTTAAGCCATTTTTTGCCATTTCTAAACAATTTTTGCCAATTCTCTCCCTTTTTTGCCCATTTGAAACTCATTTTAAGCCATTTTTGGCCATTTCTATCTTATTTTTTGCCAAGTTTCAACCATTTTCAAGTCAGCTTTTTTTTTTCTTACTAATTTTTGCCCAATTCTTTCCTATTTTCTGACAATTTTGTCCATTCATAACCCAGTTTTACCCATTTCTATGGCATTTAAGCCTATTTTTTCAGGTCTTTTATGAGCTCTTGTCACTTTCTTAAGCATTTTGGGCCACTTTTGGCCATTTCTTTCCCATTTTTGCCCATTTCTACGTCATTTTAAGCCTTTTTTGATTGCCATTTCTAACCCATATTTTTCTATTTCTAACCCTTTTAAAGCCATTTTTGGCTATTTCTAAACATTTTTGCGAATTCTATCCCTTTTTTGCCCATTTGAAACCCATTTTAAGCCATTTTTGGCCATTTCTATCTTATTTTTTGCCAAGTTTCAACCCGTTCCAAGACGTTTTTTTCCTTTTCTTACTAATTTTTGCACAATTCTTTCCTATTTTCAGAATATTTTGGTCATTTATAACCCAGTTTTACCCATTTCTAAGGCATTTAAGCCTATTTTTTCCTGTTTGTTATGCACTCTTTTCACTTGCTTAAAATTTTTAAGCCACTTTTGGCCATTTCTTACCCATTTTTGCCCATTTCTAAGTCATCCATTTTCCCCTTCTTGAAAATGGGGGTTATATTCCCCTTTTTCCAGTCGTCGGGAACTTAACCTGACTGCCGTGATTTCTTGTGGAGACAGTGTTCTCACAGAAGAATGGATAATTGGTACATAAACTCTTAATAATCCTGACAGATACAGCAAGGGCGTGAGAGGCCCAAGGAAGCCTAAACAAGCAAGATAAGAAGAAGCTGGAATTCACTGAGGTAATGAGAACTGTGGACTGTTGGCAAGTTTTTCGAGGTCAAGTTCCCACACCTGTGCTTAACCAATTATATGCGAGTTGCAAAGGGTCTTCAGGACATGTATCCAATCATAATATGCCAAATCACTGTAAGTGCATGTAAGAAATAGTATTTAAGGGGTTAAGGCTTTGTAATAAATGGCTTTTTGTCTGATCATATTGATCTCTGACTGAGTCCACATATACTCTGCGGCAATTGGCCCCCGAACAGGGACCCCCCTTATTTTTCATATTAAAGCTGGAAGAATTAAAGTGCGTGGCACTGAAGAAAGTGGAAAATGCAGAGCCGCAGGGACGTCGGCTAGGTTCGATCCGGCAGGACCAGGATCGGGAGGTAGACACCTCAGAACGGAGCCTTGTGAGCCCGTAAGACACTGCGCAGTGCAAATAAGGTAACAGCCGATGGGGTCTGGAAGAGGGTTAGGATGGGGAATCAATTAAGTAAAGCAGAAACAATCATCCTTAAGCTCTTCCAGCATATCCTCTCAGTGAGAGTGATAGAATATGATGATAATTTGTTAAAAAGACTATTGCTCTGGAGTAAAGAAAGAGAGCTGACCAAGGGGGTTAATGAAGCTCTTGATCTCCGGTCCTGGGAAAAAGTCGGGGCATGCCTGTGGGATGAAGTTACTTGTGGGTCTAAGGAGGCGAAGTCTCTTGCTGCCACCTGGCGACTAACGAAAGAGACTCTAGCCGCAATAAAGGCTGAGAGAGAGGCTGAAACATCTGCTTTTAAAGTGCTCTTTGACTCGCCTTCACAACAGCAGGGGGTGGCACCTTCATTAGATTCAGCACCCGGCACTACAGCCATGGTGGTGTCGTCTGTTTCGGGCATAAAACATTCTGGCCAAAAACCGGCACGCCGTAAGGGACGAATGCTTGAGGACCCTGCGCCTTTCCCCTATCCTGTGTCGACAACGCCTTTATTGGCAGTAGCTCCAGTTGATACTCGGGAGCCAGTAGCGGCTGCTGAGAAACTGAAACAAACCGATGTCAAACCTTTTCGTGCTGCTACTGCCCCTAAACTTAATCTCCAAGATTTTTTGCAGGGGTGGGAGTCTCCTGAGGAGGAGGGTGTAACTCCGAATAAATACTCACCTCCGCCACCTACACCCCCGCTTTCATCACTCCCACCGGAGCTGCAAAATGAGTGGGTCTGGGGACAATGGACAAAATCCGTAGATAAACAACTGCAGGACTTGCGGGACCGTCTGGACAAATTGGGGGAGGAGAGGGAGCAAGCCCCAGATAAAACGAAAAAAACGGAAAAACCAGATAAGATCAGTCCTTGTGATGTGTCATTACCACCGACTCCTACAACTAATAAAGTTAATCCGAGTGCCATGAGAATGCATGGCTGCAATCAGGATGCAGTCATAGACGGTACTATTTTACCGATAGATGTTCCCGCTGCATTTCCTGTTATTATTTCCCATTGGGAAACTTGAATGTGAGCGCGATGCCAGCCCGCGCGATGACACAAAATCAGGGTGTCTGGTCTGCATCCCCTCTGCCACTGCAGGGAGTGCCGGAGTGGATGTGGCAACAGCAATAGATTTTACCATAACTGATACTTCTGTTCATTGCATTCCATCTAAATTAAATGGGCCCCTTAGTCATGGCTTGTGTGCTTTGCTACTGGGACGATCATCAATATCAAGGAAAGGAATCTTTGTATTACCTGGTGTAATTGATGCTTACTATACTGGAAATATTGGGATCATGGTGCAAACACATACTCCTCCAGTCAACATCCCTGAAAATTCGAAAATAGCTCAATTAATTACATTTGAGGCAAAAGTCCCTCAGACGAGGCCAAAAATTAGAGGAAATCAGGCCTGGGGTTCCAAGGGAATACCACAAATTTTATTTGCTTTAGACATAGCAAGGCACAAACCTGAGGACCAAGTCTCTATAAGAGGTTGTGATAATCAGACAATTAAGTTGTCTATGTTAATTGATACAGGAGCTGATGTCACTATTATACCATATCATCAATGGCCAAAGACCTGGCCTTTGGAACTTGCCACAGCAGGAGCTGTGGGAATAGGGGGAATGCGATCAACTCAAATCAGCAAAGAATTGGTGGATATGTTTATGTCTGATGGAAGTCATGCCCATATTAGATCATATGTTATGCCTTCTCCTATTGCATTACTTGGACGAGATGTTCTCAGTCAAATGGGAATGAAATTGACCACAAGAAATTTTTAGTGGCGGCCAGTGACGGACGGCCAACCTATAAATTGCAATGGCATACGGAAACACCAGTATGGGCTAATCAGTGGCCGCTGACAAAAGAAAAGCTGTCCCATATTCACAAACTGATTAATGAACTGTTAGAAGCAGGTCATATTTTGCCATCCACTAGTCTGTGGAATACTCCAATATTTACTATTCCTAAGAAAAATGGAAAATGGAGACTGCTACATGACCTCACAGCTATCAATGCAGTTATGAAGGACATGAGAGCTTTGCAACCCATCTTGCCTAGCCCTTCAATGATATCTCAGGGCTGGGACTTAATAATAATTGATCTAAAGGACTGTTTTTTCACAATTCCTCTACACCCAAGCGATTGTGAAAAATTTGCTTTCTCTGTCCCAGCAATTAACAAAGGAGAGCCTGCTAAGAGATATGAAGGGGTTGTTTTACCTCAAGGTATGAAAAATTCTCCTGTTATTTGTCAACTGCATGTTGCCTGGGTGTTGCAACCGATCCTTTTCAAGCCAGTTTTTTCCTTTTCTTACTAATTTTTGCCCAATTCTTTCCTATTTTCAGAGAATTTTGGCCATTTATGACCCAATTTTACCCATTTCTAAGACATTGAAGCCTATTTTTTCCTGTTTGTTATGCACTCTTGTTACTTGCTTAAAAGTTTTAAGCCACTTTTGGCCATTTCTTGCCCATTTTTGTCCATTTCTAAGTCGTTTTAAGCCTTTTTTGATTGCCATTTCTAACCCATACTTTTCAATTTTAACCCTTTTTAAGCCATTTTTGGCTATTTCTAAACATTTTTGCGAATTCTATCCCTTTTTTGCCCATTTGACACCCATTTTAAGCCATTTTTGGCCATTTCTATCTTATTTTTTGCCATGTTTCAACCCGTTCCAAGACTTTTTTTTTCCTTTTCTTACTAATTTTTGCACAATTCTTTCCTATTTTCCGAATATTTTGGTCATTTCTAACCCAGTATTACCCATTTCTAAGACATTTAAGCTTTTTTCCCCATGTTTATTATGCACTCTTGTTACTTGCTTAAACGTTTTAAACCACTTTTGGCCATTTCCTGCCCATTTTTGCCCATTTCTAAGTCGTTTTAAGCCTTTTTTGATTGCCATTTCTAACCGATATTTTACAATTTCTAACCATTTTTAAGCCATTTTTGGCTATTCCTAAACAATTTTTGCCAATTCTATCCCCCTTTTGGCCCATTTGAAACTCATTTTAAGCCATTTTTGGCCATTTCTATCATTTTTTGCCAAGTTTCAACCCGTTCCAAGACGTTTTTTCTCGCCTCACTAATTTATGCCCAATCTTTTCCTATTTTTGAGACAATTTTGGTCATTTCTAACCCAGTTTTGCCCATTTCTAAGACATTTAAGCCTATTTTTTCCTGTTTGTTATGCACTCTTGTCACTTGCTTAAACGTTTTAAGCCACTTTTGGCCATTTCTTACCCATTTCATGCCCATTTTCAGTTGTTTTAAGCCTTTTTTGATTTCCTTCTCTAACCCTTATTTTTCAATTTCTAACCCTTTTAAGCCTTTTTTCCCCTTTTTCAGAACTCATTTTTGTCAACTTCTATTCCCTTTTAAGCCATTTTTGGCCTTTTCTAAAAAATTTTTGCCAATTCTATCCTTTTTTTGACCATTTGAAACTCATTTTAAGCCATTTTTGGCCATTTCTATTTTTTTTTTGCCAATTTTCAAGCTGTTTTAAGCCTTTTTTTTTTTTGCCTTACTAATTTTTGCCTATTTTTTTCCTATTTTCAGACATTTTTGGCCATTTGTAACCAATTTTTTTCCATTTTTTTTTGACTTTTTAAGCAGCTTTTTTCTCGTTTCTTATTGTCGTGGTTTAAATCCAGTCAGGCAACTTGTTCACTCACTCCCAGTGAGGGGTGCCGGGCTGACAATAATCGAGGCCCCCCTCCCCCAACGGGGCTCTCCCCTTCCCCGCTCCCGGAGGAATGGGGAGGAGGATCGAAAGAGTGCAACTCCTACGGGTTGAGACAAGAACAGTCCAGAAACCAATGTACAACAGAAATCACCACCACTACTATCAACTACAACCATGATAAGGGAAAATAACAAGGGAAGAGAATACGATACCACCGGTCAAGAAACGAGTCCCACCCGGAAGCCCGTTTCCTTCTGGGTAACTCCCAGTTATCCCCCACACCGGGCATGATGTGCTGTGGTATGGAATACCTCCCTGGCTAGCCCGGGTCAGGTGCCCCATCTCTGCTTCCTCACAGCTTCCCCTCCTCCCTGGCAGAGCATGAGCCTCACAAAGTCCTTGGTCAGGGTAAACATCACTTAGCAACAACCGAAAACATCGGCTTCACCAACACTGTTCTCAAACTAGAAGTCAAAACACAGCACTGCACCAACTGCCACAAAGGAAAAACATGACTGCTACTGCTGAACCCAGGACATTATCCACCCCTTATTCCATACCATTCACGTCGTGCTCAGATCCCACATTTTCAATACACCATCGCTCTCCCACATATATACATCCATATACATACAGACCAAGAGGAAAAGATCATTTTCTTAGTGCATGGTCCAATCCCTATAATGCTGCCAAGTCCATTCGGTCCATGATGTTCAAAGTTCATTCTCTGTTGGGATGATGGCTGGAGGGAAGTCAGGGCCAGTCGCTGGTGACCTGGAGACATCTCGTTGATGGGCTATAAAAGTATTACACAGCAGGCAACAGCATACAATTGAGTTCACTGGCTGTTTTCCCCTAAAATCAAATCCCCTTGAGGTATACATCGGACTTCCCTGTCTTCCTGCATTACCCACCAAGTATATCCAGGTCCCTGAGCAAAAGCAATCCCACGAGTGGGTTTGCCTTTACCTGAAGCAGGAATAACCCAGACTGTCTTCCCCAGCAAATTCTTCATATGCACCACGGGAACTTTGTCCCCCTCTACAATATGTAAAAGTTCTGACTGGGCTGGGCCAGCCCTGTTGGCAGATCCTCTGGTGTTAACCAACCAGGTGGCCTTTTGTAAGTGTGTATCCCAATGCTTGAAAGTTCCCCCACCCATTGCTCTCAGTGTAGTTTTTAACAGCCCATTGTACCGTTCGATTTTCCCAGAGGCTGGTGCATGGTAGGGGATGTGATATACCCACTCAATGCCATGCTCTTTGGCCCAAATATCTATAAGGTTATTCCGGAAATGAGTCCCATTGTATGACTCAATTCTCTCTGGGGTGCCGTGTCGCCACAAAATCTGTTTCTCAAGGCCCAGGATGGTGTTCCGGGCAGTGGCATGGGGCACAGCGTATGTTTCCAGCCACCCGGTGGTTGCTTTCACCATGGTAAGCACATGGCGCTTGCCTTGGCGGGTTGGTGGCAGTGTGATATAGTCAATCTGCCAGGCCTATCACCACCGCTACTATCAGCTAAAACAATGATCAGGGAAAATAACAAGGGAAGAGAGTACGATACCACCGATACCACCGGCACCACAGGCCAAGAAAGCGAGTTCCACCCGGAAGCCCCTGTCCTTCCGGGTAACTCCCAGTTACCCCCCCCACCCCGGGCATGACGTGCTGTGGTATGGAATACCTCCCCGGCTAGCCCGGGTCAGGCGCCCCGTTTTGCCATTTCTATCCGGTTTTGGCCCATTTGAAACTCATTTAAAGCCTTTTTTTGGCCATTTCTATTGTATCTTTGGTGAGTTTCAACAGGTTGTAAGGCTGTTTTTTCCTGTCCTTACGAATTTTTGCCCCTTTTTTTCCTGTTTTCAGCCATTTTTTGCTATTTCTATCCCATTTTTGTCAATTTCTAACCTCTTTATAGATATTTTTTTCCTTTTCTAACCCATTTTGGTCGAATTCAAACCCTTTTTATGCCTTTTTTTCTTTTTCTAACCCATTTTTGTCAAGTTCTAACCCTTTTATTGCCATTTTTCCCTTTATTAACCCATTTTTATTCAAACTGCACCCCTTCTTAAGCCATTTTTTCCTTTTCTGACCCATTTTTGCCAAGTTCTAACAATTTTTCCTGTTTTCAGTCATTTTTTGCCATTTCTATCCCATTTTTGTCAATTTCTAACCCTTTTATAGCATTTTTCTCTTTTCTAACCCATTTTGGTCAAATTCAAACACTCTTTAAGCCATTTTTTCTATTTTTTCTTTTCAAGTTTTTAGCTGTTTCTTCCTTTTCTAACCCATTTGTGCCCATTTCTCAGTCTTTTTAAGCCTTTTTTGTTTTCCTTTTCTAAGCCCTTTTTGTTGGTTTCTCAACCCTTTTAAGCCATATTTTGCTATTTCCGAACAAGTTTTGCCATTTCTAACCCTTTTTTTCCCTTTTGAAACTCATTTAAAGTCTTTTTTTTGGGCATTTCTATCGTACCTTTGGCGAGTTTCAACAGGTTGTAAGCCTGTTTTTTCCCAGTCCTAACGAATTTTTGCCCCATTTTTTCCTGTTTTCAGGCATTTTTGGCCATTTCCATCACATTTTTGTCAATTTCTAACCCTTTCATTGCCATTATTTCCTTTTCTAACCCATTTTTGTGAAATTCAAACCCTTTTAAAGCCATTTTTTCCTTTTCTAACCCATTTTGGTCAAATTCCAACACTTTTTAAGCCATTTTTTCCTTTTCTAACCCATTTTTATTCAAACTCCAACCCTTTTTAAGCCATTTTTTCCTTTTCTGACCCATTTTTGTCAAGATCTAACAATTTTTTAGCTGTTTTTTTTCCGTTCCTAACTCATTTGTGCCCATTTCAAAGTTGTTTTAAGCCTTTTTTGTTTTCCTTTTCTAGCCTTTTTTGTCAATTTTTCAACCTTTTTAAGCCATATTTTGCTATTTCCGAAAACGTTTTGCCATTTCTATCCCCTTTTGGCCCATTTGAAACTCATTTAAAGCCATTGTTTGCCATTTCTATCGTATCTTTGGTGAGTTTCAACAGGTTGTAAGCCTGTTTTTTCCTTTCCTTACAATTTTTTTTCGCTTTTTTTCCTGTTTTCAGTCATTTTGGGCCCTTTCTATCCCATTTTTGTCAATTTCTAACCCTTTTATAGCCATTTTTCACTTTTCTAACCCATTTTGGTCAATTTCCAACCCTTTTATAGCTATTTTTCCCTTTTCTAACCCATTTTTATTCAAATTCCAACACTTTTTTAGCCTTTTTTTTTCTAACCCATTTTTATTCAAACTCCAACCCTTTTTAAGCCATTTTTTCCTTTTCTGACCCATTTTTGTCAAGTTCAAACAATGTTTTAGCTGTATTTTTCCTTTTCTAACTCATTTGTGCCCATTTCAAAGTTGTTTTAAGTTTTTTTTGTTTTCCTTTTCTAGCCTTTTCTGTCAACTTTTCAACCTTTTTAAGCCATATTTTGCTATTTCCGAACACTTTTTGCCATTTCTATCCCCTTTTGGCCCATTTGAAACTCATTTAAAGCCATTGTTGGCCATTTCTATCGTATCTTTGGCGAGTTTCAACAGGTTGTAAGCCTGTTTTTTTCCTTTCCTTACACATTTTTGCGCATTTTTTCCTGTTTTCAGCCATTTTTTTCTATTTCTATCCCATTTTTGTCAATTTCTAGCCCCTTTATAGATATTTTTTCCTTTTCTAACCCATTTTGGTCAAATTCAAACCCTTTTTAAGAAATTTTTTCCTTTTCTAACCCATTTTTGTCAAGTTCTAACCCTTTTATCGCCATTTTTCCCTTTACTAACCCATTTTTATTCAAACTCCACCCCTTCTTTAGCCATTTTTTCCTTTTCTGACCCATTTTTCTCAAGTTCTAACAATTTTTTAGCCTTTTTTTTATTTCTAATTCATTTGTGCCCATTTCTAAGTTGTTTTAAACCTTTTTTGATTTCCTTTTCTCACCCGTTTTTGTCAATTTCTCAACCCTTTTCAGCCGCATTTTGCTATTTCCAAACAAGTTTTGCCATTTCTATCCTGTTTTGGCCCATTTGAAACTCATTTAAAGCCTTTTTTTGGCCATTTCTATTGTATCTTTGGTGAGTTTCAACAGGTTGTAAGGCTGTTTTTTCCTGTCCTTACGAATTTTTGCCCCTTTTTTCCTGTTTTCAGGCATTTTTTGCTATTCCTATCCCATTTTTGTCAATTTCTAACCCTTTTATAGCCTTTTTTTTCCTCTCACCCTTTTATAGCCATTTTTTCCCTTTTCTAACGCATTTTTGGTCAAACTCCACCCTTTCTAAGCCATTTTTTCCCTTTCCTTACTAATTTTTTCCCATTTTTTTCCTGTTTTCAGTCATTTTTCTCCATTTCAATCCCATTTTGTCAATTTCTAACCTTTTTTAGCCATTTTTTTCCATTTCTATCTCATTTTGTGAAATTCCAACACTTTTTAAGCCATGTTATCCCCTTTCTAACACATTTTCGTTATTTTCTAACATTTTTCAGAAGCTTTTTTCCTTTTCTAACCCATTTGTGCCCATTTCTAAGTCGTATTAAGCCTTTTTTGTTATCCTTTTCTAACCCATTTTGGTCAATTTCTCAACCCTTTTATAGCTATTTTTCCCTTTTCTAACCCATTTTTGTCAAGTTCTCGACCCTTTTATGCCATATTTTGCTTTTTCCAAGCAAGTTTTGCCATTTCTAACCCGTTTTTACCCATTTGAAACTCATTTAAAGCCATTTTTTGCCATTTCTATCGTATCTTTGGCGAGTTTCAAGAGGTTGTCAGCCTGTTTTTTTCCTTTCCTTACTAATTTTTGCCGAATCATTTCCTGTTTTCAGTCAGTTTTCGCCATTTCTATCCCATTTTTGTCAATTTCAAACCCTTTTATAGACATTTTTTCCTTTTCTAACCTGTTTTTGTCAAATTCCAAACCTTTTTAAGCCATTTTTTTCCTGTTCTAATCCGGTTTTTTAATTTCTATTTTTTTTTTGAAGATTTTTGCTTTCTAACCCCTTTTTGCCCGTTTCTAAGTCGTTTGAATGCTTTTTTTCTGTTACTTTTCTAACCCCTTTTTTCAACTTTTAACAATTTTTCAGAAGTTTTTTCTTTTTGTAACCATTTTTGTCCATTTCACAGCGCTTTTAAGCCGTTTTTGGCAATTTCTAAGCAAGTTTTGCCATTTCTAACCCGTTTTTACCCATTTGAAACTCATTTAAAGCCATTTTTTGCCATTTCTATCGTATCTTTGGCAAGCTTCAACAGGTTGTGAGCCAGTTTTTTCCTTTCCTTTTGAATTTTTGCACTTTTTTCCTGTTTTCAGTAATTTTTGTCCATTTCTATCCCATTTTTGTCAATTAATAACCCTTTTATAACCATTTTTCCCTCTTCTAACCCATTTTTGTCAAATTCAAACCCTTTTTAAGCCTTTTTTTCCCTTTTCTAACGCATTTTTGTCCAATTCCAACACTTTTTAAGCCATTTTTTCCTTTTCTACCCCTTTCTGTCAAGTTCTAACAGTTTTTTAGCTGCTTTTTCCTTTTCTAACCCATTTGTGCCCTTTTCTAAGTCGTTTTAAGCCTTTTTTGATTTCCTTTTCTAACCCGGTTTTGTCAATTTCTCATTGCTTTTAAAGCCATATTTTGCTGTTTCCAAACAAGTTTTGCCTTTTCTAACCAGGTTTTGCCTGTTTGAAACTCATTTAAAGCCATTTTTGGCCATTTCTATCGTATCTTTGGCGAGTTTCAACAGGTTGTTAGCCTGTTTTTTCCTTTCCTTAGAATTTTTGCCCATTTTTTTTCCTGTTTTCAGTCTTTTTTGGGCCATTTCTATCCAATTTTTGTCAATTTCTAATCCTTTTATAGCCATTTTTCACTTTTCTAATGCATTTTTGGTCAAATTCCTACAGTTTTTAAGCCATTTTTTCCTTTTCTAACCCATTTTGGTCAATTTCTAACCCGTTTATAGCCACTTTTCCTTTGTCTAACTCATTTTTTTGAAATTCCAACACATTTTCATCCATTTCATCCCTTTTCTAACCCATTTTGGTTATTTTCGAACATTTTTTAGCTTTTTTTTTTTTCTTTTTCTAACCCCTTTTTGCCCATTTCGAAGTCATTGAAAGCCTTTTTGGGCCATTTCTATCGCATCTTTGGCAAGTTTCAACTGGTTTTAAGATAGTTTTTTTCCTTTTCTTACTAGTTTTTGCCCCATTTTTTCCTGTTTTCAGTCATTTTTGGCCATTTCTAACCCATTTTTGTGACTTTCTAACCCATTTTAAGCTATTTTTCCCTTTTCTAAGCCATTTTAGTAAAATTCAACCCATTTGAAGACATATTTTTCCCTTTTCTAACCCACATTTGTCAATTTCTAACAATTTTTAGAAGATTTTTCCTTTTCTAACCTCTTTTTCCCCATTTCTAAGTCCTTTGAAGCCTGTTTTGATTTCCTAACCTGTTTTTACCCTTTTGAAACTCATTTAAAGCGTTTTTTGGCCATTTTTATCGAGTCTTGCCGAGTTTCAACAGGTTTTAAGACAGTTTTTTTTCCTTTCCTTACCAATTTTTTCCCAATTTTCTTTTGTTTTCAGTCATTTTTTGCCATTTCTATCCCATTTTTGTCAATTTCTAACCCTTTTATAGCCATTTTTCTCTTTTCTAACCCATTTTGGTCAAATTCAACCACTCTTTAAGCCATTTTTTCTATTCAAGTTTTTAGCTGTTTCTTCCTTTTCTAACCCATTTGTGCCCATTTCTCAGTCTTTTTAAGCCTTTTTTGTTTTCCTTTTCTAAGCCCTTTTTGTTGCTTTCTCAAACCTTTTAAGCCATATTTTGCTATTTCCGAACAAGTTTTGCCATTTCTAACCCCTTTTTTTTCCTGTTTTCAGTCTTTTTTCTCCCTTTCTCTTGCATTTTTGTCAATTTCTAACCCCTTTGTAGACATTTTTTCCTTTTCTAACCCATTTTGGTCAAATTCAAACCCTTTTTATGCCGTTTTTTCTTTTTCTAACCCATTTTGGTCAATTTCCAACCATTTTATCGCCATTTTTCCCTTTTCTAACCCATTTTTATTCAAACTCCAACCCTTTTTAAGCCATTTTTTTCCTTTTCTGACCCATTTTTCTCAAGTTCTAACAATTTTTTAGCTGTTTTTTTCCTTTTTTAACTCATTTGTCGCCATTTCTCGCACTTTCTATCCCGTTTTTGTCAATTTCTAACCCATTTTTTGAAATTCAAACCCTTTTAAAGCCAATTTTTCCTTTTCTAACTCATTTTGGTCAATTTCCAACACTTTTTAAGCCATTTTTTCCATTTCTAACCCATTTTTCTTCAAACTCCAACCCTTTTAAAGCCATTTTTTCCTTTTCTAACCCATTTTTCTTCAAACTCCAACCCTTTTAAAGCCATTTTTTCCTTTTCTGACCCATTTTTGTCAAGTTCTAACAACATTTTAGCTTTTTTTTTTCCCTTTTTTAACTCATTTCTATCGTATCTTTGGCGAGTTTCAACAGGTTGTAAGCCTGTTTTTTTCCTTTCCTTACACATTTTTGCGCATTTTTTCCTGTTTTCAGCCATTTTTTTCTATTTCTATCCCATTTTTGTCAATTTCTAGCCCCTTTATAGATATTTTTTCCTTTTCTAACCCATTTTGGTCAAATTCAAACCCTTATTATGCCGTTTTTTCTTTTTCTAACCCATTTTGGTCAATTTCCAACCATTTTATCGCCATTTTTCCCTTTTCTAACCCATTTTTATTCAAACTCCAACCCTTTTTAAGCCATTTTTTTCCTTTTCTGACCCATTTTTCTCAAGTTCTAACAATTTTTTAGCTGTTTTTTTCCTTTTTTAACTCATTTGTCGCCATTTCTCGCACTTTCTATCCCGTTTTTGTCAATTTCTAACCCATTTTTTGAAATTCAAACCCTTTTAAAGCCAATTTTTCCTTTTCTAACTCATTTTGGTCAATTTCCAACACTTTTTAAGCCATTTTTTCCATTTCTAACCCATTTTTCTTCAAACTCCAACCCTTTTAAAGCCATTTTTTCCTTTTCTAACCCATTTTTCTTCAAACTCCAACCCTTTTAAAGCCATTTTTTCCTTTTCTGACCCATTTTTGTCAAGTTCTAACAACATTTTAGCTTTTTTTTTTCCCTTTTTTAACTCATTTCTATCGTATCTTTGGCGAGTTTCAACAGGTTGTAAGCCTGTTTTTTTCCTTTCCTTACACATTTTTGCGCATTTTTTCCTGTTTTCAGCCATTTTTTTCTATTTCTATCCCATTTTTGTCAATTTCTAGCCCCTTTATAGATATTTTTTCCTTTTCTAACCCATTTTGGTCAAATTCAAACCCTTATTATGCCGTTTTTTCTTTTTCTAACCCATTTTGGTCAATTTCCAACCATTTTATCGCCATTTTTCCCTTTTCTAACCCATTTTTATTCAAACTCCAACCCTTTTTAAGCCATTTTTTTCCTTTTCTGACCCATTTTTCTCAAGTTCTAACAATTTTTTAGCTGTTTTTTTCCTTTTTTAACTCATTTGTCGCCATTTCTCGCACTTTCTATCCCGTTTTTGTCAATTTCTAACCCATTTTTTGAAATTCAAACCCTTTTAAAGCCAATTTTTCCTTTTCTAACTCATTTTGGTCAACTTCCAACACTTTTTAAGCCATTTTTTCCTTTTCTAACCCATTTTTCTTCAAACTCCAACCCTTTTAAAGCCATTTTTTCCTTTTCTGACCCATTTTTGTCAAGTTCTAACAACATTTTAGCTTTTTTTTTCCCTTTTTTAACTCATTTCTATCGTATCTTTGGCGAGTTTCAACAGGTTGTAAGCCTGTTTTTTTCCTTTCCTTACACATTTTTGCGCATTTTTTCCTGTTTTCAGCCATTTTTTTCTATTTCTATCCCATTTTTGTCAATTTCTAGCCCCTTTATAGATATTTTTTCCTTTTCTAACCCATTTTGGTCAAATTCAAACCCTTTTTAAGAAATTTTTTCCTTTTCTAACCCATTTTTGTCAAGTTCTAACCCTTTTATCGCCATTTTTCCCTTTACTAACCCATTTTTATTCAAACTCCACCCCTTCTTTAGCCATTTTTTCCTTTTCTGACCCATTTTTCTCAAGTTCTAACAATTTTTTAGCCTTTTTTTTATTTCTAATTCATTTGTGCCCATTTCTAAGTTGTTTTAAACCTTTAAACCTTTTAAACCTTTAAACCTCCTCTCTTTGCCTTGCCTCCTAAGGCTTTTCCTGTCCATTCCTCTCCTCTCCTCTCTTCTTTTCTCCTTCCTTCTCCTCTCTTCATCTCCCTGCTCCTCTCCCGTCACATTTCATTTACTCCTCTCCTCTCCTCGCCTCTTTTCTCGCTTCCTCTCCTCTCCCCTTCTCTCTCCTCTCTTTCACCCCTATTTCCTTCCCTTCTCTTCTCCCTTTCACCCTTCTTTCCCTCTCTCCCCTCCTCTCCTCGCCTCGCCTTGCATTGCCTCTCCTCTCGCTTCCTCTCCTCCCCTCTCTCTTCCTCTCCTCTCCTCTCCTCTCTCCTCTCTTTCACCCCTATTTCCTTCTCTTCTCCCTTTCACCCCTTTCCCTCTCCCCTCTCCTCTCCTCGCCTTGCCTCGCATCGCCTCTCCTCTCGCTTCCTCTCCTTTCCTCCCCTCTATCTTACTCTCCTCTCCTCTTCTCTCCTCTTTTCTCTCTTCCTCTCCTCTCCCCTCCTCTCCTCTCTCCACCCTTTCCCCCCATTTCTTTTTCTCCTCTCCTCCCTTTCACCCCTCCTTCCTTCTCTCCTCTACTCGCCTAGCCTCCCCTCGCCTCTCGCTTCCTCTCCTCTTTTTCTCTCCTTCCTTCTCCTCTCTTCATCTCCCTGCTCCTCTCCCGTCACGTTTCATTTACTCTTCTCCTCCTCTCCTCTCCTCCCCTCCCTCTTCTCCTCTTCTCCTCTCCTCCCCTCCCTCTTCTCCTCTTCTCCTCTCCTCCCCTCCCCTCCCTCTTCCTCTCCTCTCCTGTCCTCTCATCTCCTCTCTCCTCTCTTTCACCTCTCTTTATTTCTCTCCTCTCCTCTCTTTCACCCCTCTTTATTTCTCTCCTCTCCTCTCTTTCACCCCTCTTTTCTCCTCTCCTCTCGTCTCCTCTCCTCTCTTCGCCTCGACTCTCAGGGATTCTGCTGTCCACTCCCATCCTCTCATCCTCGCTCCTCTCCTCTTCCGTCCTCTCCTCTCTTCTCCCCTCCCCTCCCCTCCCTTCTTCTCCTCTCCTCTCACCTCGCCTTGCCTCGCCTCTCCCCTCCTCTCCTCTCCCCCCCTCTCCTCCCCTCCCGTCTCGTCTCCTCATCTCCCCGCTCCTGTGTGCTCCTCTCCCAGCTTCTCCTCTCCTCTCATCTCCCCTCCCCTTCTCTCCTGTCCACTCCCCTCATCTCCTCTCCTCTCCTCTATCCTCTCCTCCCCTTCCTCTCTTCTCATCCGGGATCCTCTCCTCTCCTCCCTGCTGCTTTCCTCCTTTCTCCTTTCCTCTGCTCTCCTCCCCGCTTCTCTCCTCCACTCCCTTACCATCACCTCACTTCTCCTGTCCTCTTCTGTCTCCTCCTCTCTTCTCCTCCCCCCCTCTTCTCTTCTCCACTCCTTTCCCGCTCTTCTCTCCCCTCCTTTCTGCTCGTCTCTTCAGGTCTCCTCACCTCTGTCCTCCTTCTCCTCTCCCTTCCTCTCCCCATCCCTCCTCTCCTTTCCTCCCCGCTCCTCTCTTCTCCTCTCCTACCACTCCTGTCCTCTCCCCTCTTCTGCTCTCCTACCACTCCTGTCCTCTCCCCTCTTCTCCTCTCCTCTCTTCTCCTCTCGTCTCCCCTCCCCTACGCTCCTTTCCTCTGTTTTTCTCGCTTCTCCTTACCGGTCTTCTCCTCTCCTTTCTTCTCCCCTCTTCTTCTCTCCTATCTTCTCCCCTCCTCTCCTCTCCTCACCCATCCCCTTTCCTCCCCTCCTCTCCTCCCAGCTCCTCTCCTCTCCTCCCTTCTCTTCTCCTCATCAGAGAGGTTTTATTCAAATGGACTTTTAGGTCTGAAAGCGAGGAGTGACTGCTATACTGATGGCACCAATGCAAAGCTCACTGTGAGATGGAGGCCCAACACCAGCTTTCTGTCCCAGCTCTTTGTAAAAGCAGAGACCAAACGTTCCTGCTATGCTCTGACGCTGCACAGTTGAGAGTGACAACAGGAGATTTTGGATTCAAATGGGCTTTTAAGTGGGAAAGCAAGGAGCGAAAGCAAAGCGGGAGGAAGCACCGGACTTTTAGGTATGAAAGCGAGGAGTGACAACAATGCAGGCGGCACTGTTGCAAAGCTCACTGTGAGCTGAAGAGGCCCAGCACAAGCTTTCCTCCGGGCTCTTTGGCTGTTGGAGCAGAAGCCAAACGTTCATGCTCTGCTCACTCTTCTACTGCTCAGCTGAGAGCAAACACAAGAGTGGTTGTACTCAAATGGACTTTTAGGTCTGAAAGCGAGGAGAGACAGCAATTTGGGGGGTGCCAATGCAAATCTCACTGTTAGCTGAAGAGACCCAGCATCAGCTTTCTGTCCTGGCTCTTCAGCTGTGAGAGAAGAGGCCAAATGTTCCTGCTCTACTAACTCTTCTGCTGCTCAGCCGAGAGAGGGCACCGGAGTTGTTGTATTGAAATGCACTTTTAGGTGGGAAAGCAAGGAGCAACAGCAATGAGGTTGGCACCGTTGCAAAGCTCAATGTGAGCTGAAGATGCCCAGCACCAGCTTTCTTGCCTGGTTCTTTGACTGTGGGAGCAGAGGACAAACATTCGTGCTCTACTCACTCTGCTGCTGGGCAGCTGAGAGCCACCACTGGAGAGGTTGGATTCAAATTAATTTTTAAGCATGAAAGTGAGGAGTGACAACAATTCAGGTGGCACCGTTGCAAAGCTCACTGTGAGCTGAAGAGGTTCTGAAAAAGTTTTCCCTCCTAGCTTTTTGGCTGTGGGAGCAGAGGGCAAACATTCACACTCTACTAACTCTTCTGATGCTCAGCTGAGAGCAACCATGGGAGAGGTTTGTTTCAAATGGACTTTTAGCTGGGAAAGCGAGGAGCGACAGCAATACGGGTGGTACCGTTGCAAAGCTCACTGTGAGCTGAATATGCCAAGCACCAAATTTCTATTGTTTTTTTTGTTGCCTGTGGAGCAGAGGCCAAATGTTCGTGCTCTACGCACTCTGCTGCTGCACAGCCAAGAGCGACCACCAAGAGTTTGGATTCAAATGGACTTTTAGGTTGGAAAGCGAAGACCGACAGCAATGCGGGTGGCACCGTTGCAAAGTTCACTCTTGTTGAAGATGCCAAGCTCCAGATTTCTATCCTGTCTCTTCAGCTGTCTGAGCAGAGGCCAAAAGTTCATGCTTTACTCTGTTTGCTGCTGGGCAGTCGAGACAACCACTGTAGAGGTTGGATTCAAATGGACTTTTAGGTGGGAAAGCGAGGAACAACGGCAATGCGGCTGGCACTGTGGCAAGGCTCACTGTGTGCTGAAGATGCCAAGCACCAGCTTTCTTGCCTGGTTCTTTGAAAATTATATATCACAAGTAGCTCTGAGAGGAGCACACTCTGTATCTGTCCTATCAGATATTGATAAGGACGAGGAGATTGTTGTCACTGGCAACAAGGAGCAGATTCACATTCAGAGTTAAGAAAGAGTTAAACCAGAAGTGCTGTTGCACAGGCAGACATCTGCAGCCCTTGCAGAGCAGGCTGAGCAGCTATGAGAAAAAGAAAAAAGAAAAGGAAAAGAAAGGGGGAGTGCCTTGGGGTGGCTCTGGTAACTGAACTGGAAGTAGACTGATGGGGACTGGGGGAATCTTCCCTAACAGATCCACTGGTTATAATGAAGCCAAAAAAAAGAAGTGGAATTTTTAGTTGATACGGATGCAACGCATTCAGTTTTAAACAAAGCTTTACTGTCTTTGGGGGATGATTATATTATGGTAAAAGGGGCGACTGGGCAAAATGAAAAGGCTTATCAATTGAAAAAACAATGGGGCATTCATAAATTCTTGTATATGCCTAACTCCCCAAAAGCTCTTTTGGGGAGAGATTTATTAGAACATTTAGAAGCGACTATTATTTTCAAAGGAGGCGAGATCACTTTAAAAATAAATGACCAACGATATATAAAGATGTTAAACTTAGTTTTGATTACTAACCATGTCAATGAAGAAGTCAGGGAAGATATACTGGATCAGGTATTTCCAGGGGTATGGACTACAAACATACCTTGAAGGGCCAAAAATGCACCCCCAATACAGATTAGGCTCAAGGAGGGAAAAAAGTCAGGATTAAACAATGCCCTCTGAACATGGAAGATAAGGAAGGAATTCGCACAGTAATTACCTACAATTAAGACTGCTAAAGGAGTTCCAGTCTGATTTTAACACCCCTATTTTACCTGTTCATAAACCTAATGGGCCTGATGAAGCAGGAAAAGGATATGAATACATATAGGCATGTTGTGCAACCTATTGCATATGGAACACTTCAGAGAATAAATGTAGAGGGAAAACGACGCTGGGGTGAGCATACCTTTGGAGGAACTAGCCCCCACGTGCCTCAGCTGAATAAACCATACCTACTTTACAACTTTAACAAGTTGTGGAGTCAATCTGCGTATCAAAGCCAGTTTAGAAACAGCTAAGAAAAGCTTAAAACAGGCTAGAAATGGCAAGAAACTGTTAAGAAATAGCCAAAAATGTCTTAAAACTGGTAAGAAATGGGCAAAGATAAGATAGAAATGACTGTAAATTGTATAGAAATAGCATAAAGGAGTTAAAAGGGGTTAGAAATGGATGAAAATGTTTCAAACCCAGTCAGAAAAGGACAAAAATGGGTTAGAAATGGCAAGAAATTGGTAAGAACAGGACAAAAATGGTTTGGGAATGGCCAAAATGGCTTAAAAAGACTTAGAATTGGGAAAAAAAGAGTTAGAAATAGCTCAAGCCAGTTTAGAAATAGCTAGGAAAAGCTTAAAACAGACTAGAAATGGCCATAAATTGTTCAGAAATAGCAATAAAAGACTTAAAAAGGGAAAGAAGTGGGCAAAAATAAGACAGAAGTGGCCATCAATTCCTTAGAAATAGCAAAAAAAAGACATAAAATCCGTTCGAAATTGCCAATTGTTTAGAAGTAGCCAAAAGAGGCTTAAAACTGGTAAGAAACGGGCAAGAATAAGATAGAAGTGGACATCAGTTGTTTAGAAATAGCTAAAAAAGACTTAAAATGGATTAGCGATGGGCAAAAATTGGTTAGAAATAGCCAAAAAAGGCTCAAAGCTGGTAAGAAATGGGCAAAAATGAAATAGAAATGTCCATGAATTGTTTAGAAATAGCGAAAAAAAAAAAAAAAAACTTGAAATGGGCATAAAAGGGTTAGAAATGGCCAAAAATGGGTTAAACCAAGTTAGGAAAAGGCAAAAATGAGTTAGAAATAGCAAGAAATTGCTACAGAGCAAGCAGATTGCTAGTAACACAAGGACTCTCATCACGACTGCGACTGCATTATGGCCCCTTACACGTACACTAGTAGCCTTGCAGTAAAAGCATAAAGAGAATTGTGCTTCCTTCTGTGAGCACCATATGTAGAGGAGGAGATTTACCAAGGCAGAAACTGTAGCAAGATAGCGACTGAAGCTCCTGAATATCTATTAACAGATGCCAAATTGAAAGGGCACTTACTAAATGCTACCCACGTTTGCCTCAGATGCAGGTACACTCTGAAGCCTCTCTGGAATCCAGTATCAGAAACAGTGAGGTCAGATTCAGGTATTCCTTCAAGATGGTCGCAACAATGCCACATGCCTGTTAAGAAACAGTCAAGATCAAATGAGTGTTTCTGAAGAGTGCAAAGACAAGGCTGGGGTTGTTTTAAACCTTGACAAGTGAAGTGTTTTCCCCTCAGCACATAAGGCAAGCGAAACCCAAACAAGCATTACTGCCAGACTAGTCAGCTATAACATCACATCAATAGAAAAGCAAGATCAGTACAAGTGCATGGGGACTAAGCACACCGTGATTAGATAGTTCAGGTTGCTACATCTGATGCCAAGTATCAGCATAGCTGGATTCTTACTAAATTTCGCTGCCATTTAAGCTTTTCTCACTTGTGTCTAAACCCAGGTACTAGTTCTCCCAACTACAGCATCTAACTGATGTAATAACTTACTTTCCACGCCCAAAATTAAGCAATACATAACTCAGCAAATAACTCATGATTCGGAGAAGACTCCAGGAGCAAACTTGCCAATGAAGCTTGCAAGCTGACAAGAATACCTATTCTTTATTGCAGCGCCGGGAGACACGGGGGATAGCTCCTCCTAACGTGTGTCCCCCAATTGCCATACAAGCTGTCCTTTTATAGCCACTGGGTATACATGCATATTCATGAGGCTATGTACGGATTACATAATTTTCCAGAAAGTTCCCCACATGTGTACAGAATTGTGGTGGTGGTCTCTGAGGGTCGTTTACTTCTTCCAACAATCTTCAACACTTCTGGAAGCCTTTGAAGCACGCACAGTAGATGCTCATACCGGTTTAATTGGTTTGTTAGCACCAGAGACATAATAATCCTCCTATCCTCCTACTTATCAGTTAGTTTAACTGCAGCCCATCCTGGACACCTACAGCTCCCAGATACTCCTTATCCCTGTGTCCTGTTCTTCTAGACTGTTTTTCTTACAACTATGTCAACTATTACAACTTATCTTGAGAGAATTCTCAGTATGTTCTCTATTTTTTTCTATGTATCATGGACCTCAGTAATTTTCCGTTGCTACCGTTACAAAGCCGTCAAACTTAACATTACTTTAATTCTAAAGGTTTCTATATTCCATTTTGTGATTTTGTGCCCCCTTGTCTCAAATTCCCCCCTTTTTTCTGTCCTTTTGCAAATTCTTTTGCAACATTTGGTATATTATCATTACCATCAAAAGTCTTTTTGAAATAATTTCCCATTTCTACTGGGTGCTTAATTTCATTCCTTTTCCAATCCTCATAATTTATCATAGATCGTTTACAACACCTGAGGGAACATTGTATCATAACACAAGTAATCAATATTAAAATAATTAACATCAATATTCCTGCAACCAGTTGCCTCAACCAGGAGAGATTGGGTAACCAAGAAGTTAACTTTTTCCATGTTTGTTCAAACCCCAGGAGGTGTCATCCATGGCCATTTCATGAAATATCTTAGTTTCCAAATTTCCTCCAGATCTGTTTCGATTCTGCCACTTTGCTCTATATAGGAACAACAGCTTTCATTGATTATGGTACAAACCCCTCCTTGTGTTGCCAGTAACATGTCTAGAGCCATTCGGTTTTGAAATACCACTTTAGACACACTGGTTATCTGTTGTTGTTCTGCCTGAATGATATCAGCGTTTTTACTTTCCATTTCCTCTATGGTTGCCGAGATATTTACAATTGCTTTTTCTAATTCACTTACTGCCGAAGATGGAATTAGCCCTCTTACAAAACTATGAAATGCCCTGTGCTGTTCAATTATAGGGTTAAACCCTCGCTTAATTCATTTAGCAAAACTTCTAATCCAGGTGCCAAAAGGATACCTGTCAATAATAGTAAAATTGGGTATTACAGCACCTAAGGTGCATGCCAGTTGCGGGGCAGACTCTTATAAGCATTTTCTCCACATTACCAATACCATCCTTTCCCTTTAGGAACAGGTCCAAATTATGACAGACACAATTTCATACTTAAGGGTCCTGAAGGTTCAATCTGCCATGTCTTCTCTGCCTCTGGTGATTTCTTTATTCTTGAATAATGTATCCAAGCAGGTTGTTCCTTTATCTTCACTGCTGTAAAAGTGGTCAGTAATACCTGGTATGGTGTGCTCCACTTCTGTAAAGGATCTCCTGAAAAATTCTTAACCTCTTGCTCTTGTCCCTACTATTCTCTTATTTATCTCCTCCAATTTGTTTTCCCAGATTGATCAGAAACTGTTGGAGATAGCCTTCTCCCTCTTCCTGAAGATTTTCTCCTTTAAACTGGGACTTATATGGTCTTCAGTACAAAATCTCAAATGGGCTAACCTCTTCTTTTGACTGAGGTTGAGTTCGGATTCTTAATAGAGCCAGTGGTAAACCTTGGTAACAATATAAATTCATCACAGTAACAATTACAACACCTGAGACAAAGACAGAGACTAAAATTCAACCAAACAACAGTTAATAATGCAGTTATAACATCCTGTCACCAGTACCAAAATCACAAGACCAAAATCATTACTGTAACAAGCCACAAAATAAGACGAATACCAGTAGAATCAAAAGCAATACTTCCTAACTCCTATGGCTCAGACCATATTGTAACATTAATGGGGGGGGTCCTTGAACCCTTTATAGTTGACCAGCCTGTCAGTGTCCCAAGAAGGACGAGACCCTTGTGCCCGACCAGCCTGTCTGAGTCCCACTGTGGGATGTGCTGGACAGCCCACTGTATCCGAGAGTGATTTGACTAACCTATTCAGGGACCCACGCTGACAGCATCACTGAATCAAATCCCTTATGGGCTGTTGATAGCACACTAGACCCAAACCCATTTCCACAAGACACCCCCTGTGTCTTGTAGGACCCAAAGAACAAGATGCCCCCTGCTTAGATATAACACTCTGTCACTGACACCAAAATCACAAAACCAAAATCCTTAATGTAACAAACCACAAAATAAATGCCAACAAGTTCCAAACCCATTTCCACAAAACACCCCCTGCGTCTTTCAGGACCCAAACCACAAGAAGCCCCCTGCTTCTTGTGGTTGTATGTTGCAGAATGGCTCCAAGAGCAAGGCCATGGATCCTTAGAGGCCTTGTGAGAGCAAAGCAAGGTGTAGGCCTCACAGGTAACCGGATACCGGATGTGGGAGGAGAATGTGAAGGAAGCTGTGTAGAACTAACCAATACTGTTGTGACTAGGAGGTGTGGCTAAACACCACGCCGATATAAGCGAAGTGCGCCACAAATAAAGTAGAAGTTTGCTTATCACCCATATTGGGTTGGCCTGTCTTGCTTCTCCTCGCCGCTTACAAATGGCGCCCGAACAGGGACCATGGACTACAGGGCCCCAGCTACCGGGGACTCAGAATACAGGGCCCCAGTTAGCGGGGACCCGGAATACAGGGCCCTGAGTATCAGGGACCCGGAACGACGAGTGAGCGGCCCCGGCGGCAGCGGCCAGAGAGCACGGGAAATGCTGCTGCTGTGGCGTGACGGACCTGGGTGCTTGGACTAACCGAAAGGAGTACACCGCTGGGGCAGGACACACACTGCTGCGTCGGGAGGCCGATCCGGAGATCGAGGTTACAGGACGATCCAGAAGACGACGATCCGGAAAAGGCCGGCCATGAAAATGGACCGAGAGGTAGCCCTGGACTTATTACAGTGCTTTTTATAAAAGCGGGGAATTGAGCCTGAGACTCTAAAGCAGCTAGCAGGTCTAGTGGCTGTAGGGGAGGCTAAGGATTTTTTGTAGATCCTAATACAGTTTTTGAGGAGAGTGAGTGGCGAAAGTTCGGTGATGAACTATTTGACTCAATGCTTAATGATGATAAAACAGTAAAGAAACTCGGTAAACCACGGAGAGAAATAATAAACTGTATAAAAAGATACAAGGCAGAAAAGAAAACTGCCCCGGTAGCAATGGAGAAACTAGGAACAGACGTCCCCGGTTGGTTGAAGCCGGGGGAAGATTACAACTCGTTTTCCCCAAATCGCAGGGCGCTCCCTGTGCTTGGAGCACAGGGTTCCCCCCCCCCCCTTCCTTTTCTCCCCCTCCTTCATCAGAAGGTGCAGCGGAGGAGGTGTAACCCCCTGCTCCCCCACCACCCCAGTTCCGAAAGTAGGGACTTTGAAAAGGACAGAGAAAGTATATTAGAAGGGATAGGCATGATGAATGTCGAGGAAGCTGAAAGGAAGAGGGTGGTGCCTCGGCGCCGTATCGATTGGGGCGCCATTTTGAAGCATGCAGTAGAAAATAGAGATTATGCGCTAGCGGGAGATATAAAGGAACTGCGAGCCTTTCCAACCCATTATGCCCTAGAGTGGAAATTTTTAACTCAGTTACGGAGGAGCCAGGTCTGCAGATGGCCACATACCAAACGAGAGACATCTGACAAGAAAGACATAGCTGCGAGCAACAGAGACCCTGAGTTCGGCCCAGGATCAGCCCCCGAATCCCCTGAATCTGAGCAAGATTTATATCCTCTGCTTCAAGACTCTGACTCTTCGTCTCCCGGGTAGGTCTGCTCAGACTTACTGGCCCTGGAGACACTCAGCTGTAACAATGGGTAACCAAAGATGCGATCATTACTGGAAAATTTTCTGCAATGGGGATCTTTGCATATCCTGTGTTTACTACACAGCAGGGGGCTAAAGAGTGGGAAGCTCTTGATCTCAAAATAGTTAAGGAGCCCTGACAAGCAGCGACCACATATGGGTTAAAAATCCTCTTATACTCAAGCTGTATATATTATGATTTTTCTTGCAATTGACCGGGGGAGCCCATACAGTTTCTCTGTGATACTCATGTACTAGAAGTTGGCAAAAATAAGTATGTCCAGGTTTCTATCAACCTTTGGAGACCTTTGCAGATACTGCTGGCCACTTCTTCCAGCACAGGCTGGCCACCTGTGTTGGAATGAGTGTGCATTTTGGTCAGTATAAAAGCCCAAGCCTCATACGATGTGGGGGAGGCAGACCCTCTGTGGGGACGCCTGCTAAGGTTGAGCCTGCCACCTTGCACTACAATGATGCTTCTCGGAGCTGGTTTGCTATTAGTCTCCACAGGGTCCTTGTGCCACGTTCTGTACGTGGAACTGTAGTGGGAGTAATGATTGTCTGGATTTTGTGCTTCAAATATTGTAGTTGTGTGGCATGTGCTTGTGGGATCCCATACGTGTGTGTGTGTGCTGAGGGCAGATGGTGTTCTGTGTATTTTTCTTGTTGGGTTCATGTAAAAGCTTTCAACAGGTAGCTGTTTAACATTTCGGGCATGAAAGGGTTAATGTAAAGGTGCGGTTGCCGGCGGGTATTTATGGTTGCTGCTGAAGCAGGCAGGCCGCTATAGCTGCTGCCCAGCAGGCCGGCTTTTGCAGGGGAAAAAAAAAACAACAACAAAACAAAACGGGGGGGGGGGGGCGGGAGGGGGGAGAGAGAGAGAGTAATGATACTGCATTTAACCTGTTTAACCTGTCTACATCTCAAGACCCGATAACCTGTGGGAGGGGGTATATTTGTGCCTGCCTGCCTACAGGTCCATGGCGACTGCCTGCAAAGTTTGTGAAGCCTTGCCATGAGCTGGACAGACGAATGGAAAAACCTGATGCCTCAGCTACAGGAGCTGACTGTGAATACCCCAAGCAGAATGAGATAGAGGAAGAGAAAGAACAAATAACTGCAAAACATCACTTGGGGGCAACTGAAAAGGAACATCATGAATATGTGTGCTTGTAAAGTAGCTATTATTAGAGGTTGTGGTTTTGTGTATAAAACCACCTGTATTTACTAGCTAGTTGCTAATAAGAAACTACACCTTGTATTGTATAGATTTGTCACTTGTAGAAGAGATGTTAGAGTATGGAAATTTGCAGTAGCTGCTAGAAAATGCTAAGGCAAAAGCTAGAAAGATTTTAATACAATGGTAGGGTTATAAAGCAGGTAATGGAACAAATTAAGAGGGTGGGAGAATTCCACTGGTAAGAAATTTCTTTCGCTAGTCCCTCGCTACCATCAGCATCTTCAACATGCTGCTGCACCCTGTAATAGTTACTCTACTAATGTAAATGTGTGTGTGCCTTGCTGTAGTAGCAACTTGTTACTGGATAAAACCAAAGGGGGGAGATGGGGAGACAGTGTTCTCACGGGAGAATGCATAATTGGTACATAAATGTCTCCACACAGCCTTCTCTTCTCCAGGCTGAACAGCCTCAACTTCCTCAGCCTGTCTTCATAAGGGAGGTGCTCCAGTCCCCTGATCATCCTCGTGGCCCTTTTCTGGACTTGTTCCAACAGTTCCATGTCCTTTTTATGTTGAGGATGCCAGAACTGCACACAATACTCCAGGTGAGGTCTCACGAGAGCAGAGTAAAGGGGCAGGATCACCTCCTTCAACCTGCTGGTCACGCTCCTTTTGATACAGCCTAAGATACGGTTGGTTTTCTGGGCTGCAAGCTCACACTGCCTACTCATGTTCATTTTCTCATCAACCAACACCCCCAAGTCCTTCTCTGCAGAGCTGCTCTGAATCTCTTCTCTGTCCAACCTGTAGCTGTGCCTGGGATTGCTCCGACCCAGGTGTAGGACCTTGCACTTGGCAGAGTTAAACTTCATGAGGTTGGCAACAGCAAATCTCACAAGCTTGTCAAGGTCCCTCTGGATGGCATTCCTTCCCCCAAGCGTATCAACTGAACCACACACCTTGATGTCATCAGTTACAGGGAGAGACATGGGTTAGGGTTAGGGTTGAGAACCTCTGTGGGTCATTAGAATGCTCTTGAACATACTTTATTTTGCTCACTTTGTTACGTTTACTGTGTTTTCATATATATACACATATATAGAATTACACTCACTTTGTTACAGTTACAGGGGAGAAATGGGTTAGGGTTAGGGTTAGGGTTAGGGTTAGGGTTAGGGTTAGGGTTAGGGTTGAGAACCTCTGTGGGTCATTAGAATGCTCTTGAACATGCTTTATTTTGCTCACTTTGTTACGTTTACAGCTTTTTTTCTATATATATATAGAATTACAAACACTTTGTTACGGTTACGGGGGAGAAATGGGTTTGGGTTAGGGATAGGGCTTAGTGTTAGGGTTGAGAAACTCTGTGGGTCATTAGAATGCTATTGAACATGCTGTATTTTGCTCACTTTGTTACGTTTACTGTGTTTTCCTACATATAA
>NW_026893399.1:0-28131 GCF_033815535.1 Pezoporus flaviventris | reverse complement strand
CCCCCATTGCCACGTGGCATCGCCCTGCCTCAACCTGATGGACACGCGAATGAGGCGCCGGTTCAGGTACTTCTTCTGCTCCATCAGGTTCCCTGTGGGCAACAATGGGATGTCGGGGAGGGGGGGGCTGCAGACCTCAACACCCCCCCCCGTTGTCCCACCCCACATCGGGGCCGTACCCTCCTCCCTCTTGCTGTAGTAGGGCCCGAAGGCTTCGTCGCGGGGGATGTTGGGGTGCAGGAACTGGAGCGGGTTCTCGGGGATGTTCTCCTCCACCAGCAGCTGGTAGTCACGGATGATGTCGGGTAGCGCCAGGGACACCAGCTCGGCCGCAGTGTAGGGGACCACGGCGCGGAACGCGGGGGGCCCTATGGGGAGGAGGCTGTTGTTGTGGGATATGGGGATACCCGTGTGGGGACCCACTACTGGGATATGGGGATAGCCCGTATGGGGACCCACTATTGGGATACAGGGATATCCTGTATGGGGACTCACTATTGGGATATGGGGATAGCTCCTATGGGGACCCACTACTGGGATATGGGGATAGCCCATATGGGGACCCACTACCGGGATATGGGGATAGCCTGTATGGGGACCCACTATTGGGATGTGGGGATAGCTCCTATGGGGACCCACTACTGGGATATGGGGGACCCACTATTGGGATATGGGGGTAGCCCATATGGGGACCCACTATTGGGATATGGGGATAGCTCCTATGGGGACCCACCACTGGGCTATGGGGGAGCACTCACCGCTCTCAGGATGCTCCACCCAGGTGCAGGTGACCCCCCCCAGGATGCTCTCACTGAACCGGATCAGGAACGTCCCCGTCCTCTTCCCCTTCAGCAGCTTCTTCTCCTGCTTCCGGCTCACGAAGCCCAGGATGAGCCTGGGGGAGGCCCCATCAGCACCCCCCAGGGACCCCCCCATTGATCCCCCCCCCCCAGCCCCTTACCCATCCTTCCAGAGCTGCTTGAGGTGCTCCTGGAGCAGCCCCAGGATCCCGTCCAGCCAAGCCCAGAAGGAGAAGCCAGCGGCACCATCCTACAGGGAACAGGGGGGCCATGCGGGCCATAGGGGGCTATGTGGGCTATAGGGGCTATAGGGGGACTATGGGGGGCAATGGGGGGCAATGGGGGCCATAGGGGGCTATGGGGGGCAATGGGGGACTATGGGGGGGCTATGGGGGCCATAGGGGGCTATGGGGGGCAATGGGGGGCTATGGGGGCCATAGGGGGCTACGGGGGGCAATGGGGGACTATGGGGGGCAATGGGGGGACTATGGGGGGCAATGGGGAGCTATGGGGGCCATAGGGGGCTTTGGGGCTATGGGGGCTATGGGGGACTATGAGAGGCAATGGGGGGACTATGGAGGGCAATGGGGGGCTATGGGGGGCAATTGGGGCTCACCTTGGAGAACTTGGTCCAGCTCAAGGTGCTCTCTGGAGACGGCTTCGAGCCTTGGAGGGGGAGCGCAGGGTGAGGGGGGCAGGGGTGGGGGGCAGGGGTGAGGGGGTGTCGGGGCCCGGCCCCCCCGTACCGAAGAGCTTCTCGGCCAGCATGAGGAGGTGCTCCCGGGCCAGGCCCCGCTCGGCCACGCTCTGGAACTGCCAGCTCAGCACCTGCGCCAGCAGCGGCCACGGCGCCGCGGGGGGGGCCGAGAAGAACTGGAACTGGGGCTCCTGTGGGGCGGGAGCGGTGGCATGGGGAGGGGAGAGGGACCGGGGAGGGGAATGGGATGGAGAATAGGCACTGGGGTGGAGAATAGGGACTGGGGTGGAGAATAGGGACTGGGGTGGAGAATAGGCACTGGGGTGGAGAATAGGGATGGAGAATAGGGATGGGGATGGAGAATAGGCACTGGGGTGGAGAATAGGGATGGGGATGGAGAATAGGGACTGGGGTGGAGAATAGGGACTGGGGTAGAGAATAGGGATGGGGATGGAGAATAGGGACTGGGGTGGAGAACAGGGATAGGGTACAGGGACATGGAACAGGGATTGGGACAGGGACAGAGCACAGGGATAGGGACCAGGACTGGGACCAGGGAGATGCACTGAGGCAGAGCACAGGGAGCCAGAGCCCTGCACCAGGCACAGGGGGCCAGGGCCATGCTGGGGGGGGGGGGGGGGGTCCCACTTGCCTTAGGGTCGGGGCTGAGCATGTTGAACCAGAGGATGGAGGCCCAGGCGCTGGAGAGCTGGCTGTTGTTGGAGATGATGACGAAGGGCAGCGTGGAGGTCTGCGGGGAGAGCAGGGCTCAGGCTGCACCCCCGGCCCCCCCGGCGCCCCCCGGGCCCATCGCTCACCTCCAGCTCCAGCTCCAGCCCGCAGTACGCGTACGCCAGCGTGAAGGTGATGAGGTGCAGCTCCTCCGTCACCACCACGGGGCCCTATGGGGCAACGGGGTGGGGTGGGGGGGTGTCACCGTGGGGCACCGGCCACCCCCATTGCCCCCCATTGCCCCCCAGCAGCGCTGCACCCACCTCGCCGCTGCCTTTGCTGCCCTTGCCGGCCCGGCTGTCCTTCTGCTCCTTCAGCGTCTGTGGGGCGGGACAGGCTCAGGGGCGGCGTCCTCGCCCCATGGAGGACTTGGGGGTGTAAGGGGGGGGATCCGTACCAGGTACTGGAAGTCGCAGACCAGCCCCTCCTGGGGACTGTCCCCTGCCAGGAGGGTTTTGCTGCTCGATGTCAGGATGTTGAACCTGCGGAACCTGATGGGGGGCAGATAAAGGCAGCGGGTGGGGGGCCGGGACCCCCGGATGGGGTGGGTCGGGGCACATCCCCTGCATCCATCACTCATCTCTCACCCCTTTATCTTGGGGGGGTCCCTGCAACAGACAAGAGAGCATCAGCTGGGACCCCCCCCTCGTTGATGCGCTGATGGACGGGGCGGCGGCGGGGAGGGGGGGGTCCGGACCTGTCGATGTGGATCGAGGTCTCCATGGGGTGGTTGCGGTCGTGGAGGCGCAGGAGGAGGCGGGCGCGGGCTGAGAACTTGGTGGCGGTGCGGAGCACGAGAGGGCGCTTGAAGGCGTTGGGCATCGTGGGCTGCTGCTCCACCACGAAGGCTCTGCCATTGGGGGGGGGGGGGTGTGTCAGGACCACCCCCCTTTTACACCCCCCCGATCCAATGCGTGTCCCCCTCACCTCTGTATCAGGTACGAGAGCAGCTCCTTGAGGCGCTTCTCCAGGAGCGGGGGCTCTGCCTTGAGCGGGTCCCTCTCGTAGGTCACCTTCAGGCGCAGCTCCCCCAGCGCCCGCAGCAGCCGCAGCAGCTGGAAGAGCCCCTGGCCCAGCTCCGTGAACCTGCGGCACCGGGAGGGGGCTCAGTGGGGTCCGGTCCTTGCCCCCGCTCCATCCCATCACCATCACTACCAGGTCTCCAAGGGGCGCAGGTTGGTGTCCTCGGGGGCCCCCATGCAGGCGCGCTGCTGCCGGTCCCTCCACGCCTCCAGCTCCTGCAGCACGAAGTCCTGCAGCGTCTCGCTGCGCCCCAGGAGCTGCTGTATCTGAGCCAGCACCTCCTATGGATGGACACGGGGATGAGCGGGGTCGGGGGGGGGAAGCCCTTAAAGCCCATCCGTGGAGCCCCCATCCTCACCCGCCGCTGCCGGTCCAGGATCTGCAGCTTGGCCTGGAGCGCTTGGATCTGCTGCGCGTACTGGGGGTCATTGGTCCTGTCCTCGCCTGCGGGTGGGGTTTGGGGGTTCAGGGGGTTCGGGGGGGGCCCAGGGCGGCGCGGGGCAGGATTGAGCCTTACCCGGCACGTAGTGCACCTTGAAGCAGAAGTCAAAGGCGTCCTGCATGTCCTCGAGGTGCCGGAAGGCGCGTTCCGCTTCCTGGGGGGGGGGGGTACAAGGGGGTGAGGAAGCAGGCAGCCCCCCCCCCCCCTTTCCCCCCGGGACATGGGGATGGGGACATGGGGGTCTGGGGTGGGGGGGGGTCCGTTACCTGCAGGGCTGTGTGGAGCTCAGCCAAGCGCCGCTGGATCTGCTGCTCGCGGTCGTTCCTCGGGGACGGGCTGGGCGCTGGGGCTGCCCCCCCCTATGGAAACAGGGGGGTGCTGTGGGGCAGAGCCCCATGGGGTGCACTGGGAAGGGGGGGGGGACACCTGCCCTACCTGCCCCCCCGCCTGCCCCAGGCGCAGGATGCGCCGCTCCTCCCGCAGCAGATTGGCCACCAGGTTGGCGAAGGTCTCCGGGCACTCCTCGAACTTGGCCTTGAAGGGGCTGAGGGGGTCAGTGGGGGGCAGAGACCCCCCCCCCATCATGGACACCCCCGTCCCCAGCACCCCCTCCCATCGCCTACCTGCAGGTCCCGATGGGCCTTGCGGAGGTTGTGCCTCAGCATGAAGTCCTCATTGCCCAGCCCCAGGCTGCCCAGGCGCTCCCAGAGCAGCACCAGCAAGGAGTGGAAAAGCATCCGGGCATGGGAGGAGAGCGGCTCCGCCGCCTGGCGCCTGCGGCACCGGGGGCTCAGCACCGGCCCCGCAGCGCCCGCATCCCGGGGTAACCCCGGCCCCGGCCCCGTTACCAGTTCTGGTCCTCGATCCACGCAGCCAGGCACTGCCGCACGGCCATGGGCAGCGCGGCCCCGGCGTACAGCTCGTGGATCTGCTCCAGGTACGCGTTGGCCAAGTTCTGCACCTCCTGCCATTGTGCCATGCTGGGGGGGACGGCGGGGGGTCAGGGCGTCTCATAGAGCACCCCACAGAGCACCCCATAGAGCACCCCACAGAGCACCCCATAGAGCACCCCACAGAGCACCCCACAGAGCACCCCATAGAGCACCCCATAGAGCATCCCATAGAGCACCCCATAGAGCACCCCATAGAGCACCCCACAGAGCACCCCATAGAGCACCCCATAGAGCACCCTATAGAGCACCCCATAGAGCACCCCATAGAGCCCCCCACAGAGCACCCCATAGAGCACCCTATAGAGCACCCCATAGAGCACCCCATAGAGCACCCCACAGAGCACCCCATAGAGCACCCCATAGAGCACCCTATAGAGCACCCCATAGAGCACCCTATAGAGCACCCCATAGAGCATCCCATAGAGCACCCCATAGAGCACCCCATAGAGCACCCTATAGAGCACCCCATAGAGCACCCTATAGAGCACCCCATAGAGCATCCCATAGAGCACCCCATAGAGCACCCTATAGAGCACCCCATAGAGCACCCCATAGAGCACCCCATAGAGCACCCCATAGAGCATCCCATAGAGCACCCCATAGAGCACCCCACAGAGCACCCCACAGAGCACCCCATAGAGCACCCCACAGAGCACCCCATAGAGCACCCCATAGAGCACCCCACAGAGCACCCCATAGAGCACCCCACAGAGCACCCCACAGAGCACCCCACAGAGCCCCCCACAGAGCCCCCCATAGAGCACCCTATAGAGCACCCCATAGAGCACCCCATAGAGCACCCTATAGAGCACCCCATAGAGCACCCCACAGAGCACCCCACAGAGCACCCTATAGAGCACCCCATAGAGCACCCCATAGAGCACCCCATAGAGCACCCCCCAGACCACTCTCTACCCCTATAGAGCACCCCCCAGACCACTCTCTACCCCTATAGAGCACCCCATAGAGCACTCTCTACCCCTATAGAGCACCCTATAGAGCACCCCATAGAGCACTCTACCCCTATAGAGCCCCTTACAGAGCACCCCCCAGGGCTCCCCGCACTCCCGTACCTGCCCGCAGCACGGTGCTCCCGGGTCCCGCTGCTCCGACGGGAGCGCCCCGCGCCGCAGCCCCGTCCTGGCCCGGGAGGGAGCCCTGAGCCGCGGGGCTCACGCACCCCCCGCTCCTCCCGTCGCCCCTCGCAGGGACCCCCCGACACCGACCCCCCCCCGTTCACCCCGATGGGGTCCGGGCACCCCGGAGCCCCCCAATGGAGCCCTCAAGGGGGGGTCCCCCCCCGCCGGTCCCGGGGTCCCTGTCCCGGGCCCCCCCCCTCGGGTCCCACCTCGGCCGCTACCGGCGCAGGAAGGGGAGTGGCCACGCCCCCCCCCGCCCGCTGCTCGCGATGATTGGCGGAGCGCGGAGGAGAGGCCACGCCCCCTCCAGGGGCGCAGGGGTGGTTCCAGCGGGGTTGCCCGCTTCCCCGAAATGACGTCACGGGGCGGGGCCAACGGGGAAGCAGGGATGGGGACAGCGGGAGATGGGGAGAGGGACATGGAATGGGGGGACTGGGATAGGGATGGGGGACAGAGGGGTAAGGACATGGGGACAGGGATATGGGGATAGGGATGGGGGACAGAGGGGTAAGGACATGGGGACAGGGATATGGGGATAGGGATGGGGGACAGAGGGATAAGGACATGGGGACAGGGATATGGGGATAGGGATGGGGGACAGAGGGATAAGGACATGGGGACAGGGATATGGGGATAGGGATGGGGGACAGAGGGGTAAGGACGTGGGGATAGGGATATGGGGATAGGGATGGGGGACAGAGGGGTAAGGACGTGGGGATAGGGATATGGGGATAGGGATGGGGGACAGAGGGGTAAGGACATGGGGATAGGGATATGGGGATAGGGATGGGGGACAGAGGGATAAGGACATGGGGACAGGGATATGGGGGACATAGGGATAAGGACATGGGGACAGGGATATGGGGACTGGGATATGGAATAGGGTACTGGGACAGGGATGGGGGACATAGGGGCAAGGATATGGGGATAAGGATGGGGGACACAGGGATAAGGACATGCAGACAGGGACATGGAATAGGGGGACATGGAATGGGGGGACTGGGACAGGAAGGGGGACATAGGGATAAGGACATAGGGACAGGGATATGGGGATAGGGATGGGGGACATGGGGACAGGGATATGGGGATAGGGATGGGGGACATGGGGATAAGGACATAGGGATAAGGACATGGGGACAGGGATTTGGGGATAGGGATGGGGGACATAGGGATAAGGACATGGGGACAGGGATTTGGGGATAGGGATGGGGGACATAGGGATAAGGACATGGGGACAGGGATATGGGGATAGGGATGGGGGACATGGGGATAAGGACATGGAGACAGGGATGTGGGGATAGGGATGGGGGACATGGGGATAAGGACATGGAGACAGGGATGTGGGGATAGGGATGGGGGACAGAGGGATAAGGACATGGGGACAGGGATATGGGGATAGGGATGGGGGACACAGGGATAAGGACATGGGGACAGGGATATGGGGATAGGGATGGGGGACACAGGGATAAGGACATGGGGACAGGGATATGGGGATAGGGATGGGGGACATGGGGATAAGGACATAGGGATAAGGACATAGGGACAGGGACATGGGGATAGGGATGGGGGACATGGGGATAAGGACATGGGGATAAGGACATAGGGACAGGGACATGGGGATAGGGATGGGGGACATAGGGATATGGACATGGGGACAGGGATGTGGGGACAAGGAAGCAGGAGGCCAAGGAATTGCGACAGGGACACGGAGGGGGAGCCCTGGGGACAGTGACGGGGCCAGGCCGGCTGCCACCACGTGGCTCTGACGAGGCCGCCCCGAGGGGCCAAGGTCCCCGTGTCCCGGGGCAGGGCGGCCCCACATCGATCCGACCGCAGCCAAGGGACACGGAGCCAGCCCCGGGGGCTTTATTCACACCACGAGCACGGGGCCGCTGTGGGCGCTGGGCACCGTCGGGGGCTCCCCCTCCGACGTGAAGTAGGCGATGAGCGCCCGCACGCCAGCCTTGAGCCCCGGCTGCAGCCCCATCTGCACCCCCAGCGCCACGGGGCCGCCGGCGGCAGCGGCGATCGCGGCCAGGCTGGCGTAGCCCAGGTCCTCGGCCGCCTGCAGCGCCCGCCTGGAGGCCAGGGCCTCGCAGCCCTGGAAGGCGAAGTAAACGCTGGTGCCCAGGTTGTAGAAGGCGCTGACGCCCGGCACCCACTCCAGCACCCCGTGCGCCTCCCGCTCCCCCGGCGGGGCGCAGGCATCGTCAGCCCCGCGCTGCCTCCGCACGGCCCCGCTGCAGCGCGGCCCCGCGATGCTCCGGGATGCGGCGGCACCGGGCGCGCAGGGCTGCGCCAGGCGGAGCAGGACCTGGGCCACGGCCTCGGGAGCCGGGTCCCGCCGCAGCCGCGCCAGACCCCGCAGCAGCGCAGCGGCCGCGGCCGGACCCAGCTCCCGCATCAAGCCCCGCACCTCGGCTTCAGCCTCCGGGCTGCAGGCGGCGGCGCTGAGCGCCAGGGCCATGGCGGCGCGGACCAGAGCCCTGGGCAGCGCTGGGAGCGAGGGGAAGCCGGGCAGGGCTGCGGGGAGCAGGGCCCCGCACGGGAACGCGCGGTCCCGCAGGGGCTCGGACGGCTTCTGCTGCGCCAGCTCCGCCAGCAGCGCCGAGGCACCGGGGCCGGCACCCAGCGCCGTGGGCACGGACCCCGGCAGGAGGAGGAGGAGGAGGAAGAGCAGAGCCCCGGGCATGGCGCAGCTCCGGGATCGCCTATGGAAGGGGCAGAGAGCTGTTAACCCCCATGGCATAACCACGGCCCTTAGGGTATAACCACGGCCCCCCCATGGTATAACCACAGCCCCCCATGGCATAACCACATCCCCTAGGGTATAACCACAGAACCCTGTGGTATAACCACAGCCGCCCCCCATGGCATAACCACGGCCCCTAGGGTATAACCACAGAACCCTATGGTGTAACCACAGCTGCCCCCCATGGGATAACCACAGCCCCTAGGGTATAACCACGGCCCCCCCCCCGGGATAACCACGGCCCCCCCTGGTATAACCACAGACCCCCCCATGGTATAACCACGGCCCCCCCATGGCATAACCACGGCCCCCCATGGTATAACCACAGCTGCCCCCCATGGCATAACCACAGCCCCTAGGGTATAACCACGGCCCCCCCTGGTATAACCACGGCCCCCCCATGGGATAACCACGGCCCCCCATGGTATAACCAGGGCCCCCAGGACCCCCCATCCCCGGCTCACCCACTCACCGGTGGTCCCGGTCCCGGCCCCGTCCCAGTGCTGTGGCTGCGGGCGCAGCCCCTGCGGCCCCTTTATAGCTGCTGTTATCAGGGGCTGTTGCGACACGTGGGGCTTGGCCCTGGGGCAGGGACAGGGCAGTGTGCACGGGCAGGACCCCAGCCCCAGCCCCACAGAGCAGAGGAGGCCAAGAACGGCATTGATTTATTGAACAGTTACAGAGTTTAATGAGGTCGGGGAAAAAACACCCCAGGAAGTAACAAAATCCATGGGGAAACGGGGATCTGGGGATAAAACAAGGAAATGGAGAGACCAGGACAAGGGGGGAAAGGTGCTTCCACAGCACCCTTAAAACCTGTGTGAAACAGCCCATGGGGAGCTTCAGTCTTCATCCTCCTCCTCCTCCTCTTCCACGCATCGGAGGCGCTTCCTCCTCCCCAGGGGCTGCAGCTCCTCATCCTCCTCATCCTCGGGGGGCAGCGCTGGGGCTGAATGGAGCAGGGAAGGGGCTGAGCACCCAATCCAGGGGTGCCGGGACAGGGGCACCCATGACCCCCCCCCCTCCCCACACTGTCCCCCAGCGCCAGGCTGGACCCACCGGAGCTGCCGGAGGCCTCGTCCTCGCTGTCGAGGTCCCGTTGCCTCTTGGTGTGGGGCTGCACAGGGCTGGGGTCAGGCTCCTCACTGCAGTGGTGGGGACAGGGCTCAGGGACCGGCTCAGGGCCCCCCGGTGTGGGGATGGGACCAGTTCTCACCTCTCCGAATCCGGCGGCTGCGGTGATGCTGCTGGGCACAAGAGCCATGGAATCAATGGGGTGGGGAAGGGCTTGCAGAGCATCGCCTCCAAGCGCTCCGAGGCCTTACCTGGGTCAGGGTCCTGTGGGCACTGGGGTGGCTCCGGCAGCTCCCGGGGGCACCCCGAGGGGTCGGGGCCGTGGTGGGTGATGGAGGCGGCCGCCCGGCGGAGCAGCCGTGGGGTGAGCGCAGCCGGGATGCGCCAGAAGGTTTCCTGGGTGGAGAGGGGAGAGGGTGCAGGGAGAGGATGGGAGCAGGGGATGGGAACCGGGATGGGGATGGAGACAAGGAGGGGACGGAGATGGGGATGGGAATGGGAACGTGGATGGGACCAGGGACAGGGATGGGACCTGGGATGAGAATGGAAAGCAGGACTGGGATGAGGATGGAGACAAGGAGGGGAGAGGGATGGGAACAAGCATAGGGACAGGGATGGGAAGCAGGATGGGAAGGGGAAGTGGGATTGGGATGGGGATGGAGACAAGGATGGAGACAGGGAAGGGAACAGGGATGGGAAGCAGGCTGGGAAGGGGAAGTGGGACTGGGATAGGGATGGAGACAAGGATGGGGACCGGGATGGGGACCAGTGCTGGCGCCCGGTCCCTCACCTGCTCGCTCTCGGGGGGCCGCAGCCCCAGCCACCGCAGCAGGGCCTGGAAGCGCCGGTTCTCCATCGCGTCCTCGTTCTCCTCCGAGAGCGGCACCAGCGGCACCGGGTGGGAGGTGCCTGAGCCCCGGGAGCCCGGTGAGCACCGGAGCGAGCCCCGGGCCCCCCCCAGCCCCTGCCGGTCCCGTGTCCCCCCCCCCCTCCCCACTCACCATCCTCCTCCCGGTCCCCCGCCGTCCTCCGCAGGCAGCTCTGGAGCCAGCGCAGGGGCCCGGCCAGGCCTGCGGGACAGCGATGGGTGATGCAGGATGCGGCCCCGCAGCCAAGCAGAGCCCGACCGGGGGGGTTCTGAGCCCCGAACCCACCTTCCTGCTGCAGCCGCTGCGCCAGGCCCTGCCCAGCCCCTTCCTCAGCCCCCTCCATGGGGTCTTCATCTTCTTCATCCTCCTCCTCCTCCTCCTCGCTGTCCCCATCCTCGGAGCTGTCCTGGGCCAGCGCTGCCGGGGCTCCCTATGGGGACCGGGGGGGTTGGGGTGCCTGTGATGGGGCAGCACCCACTGCCCCCCCCCCCCGGCTCCAGCACCCCCCCCATGGTACCGGTACCGGTGCAGGGCCCTGGCCCTTCCTCCGGCGCCTCTTGTAGAGCTCGGCGCGCGTCGCCACCAGCCCCAGCGCCAGCAGCTTGTCCACGACCCGCGCCCGCGAGCGCCGCGCCGTGAGGTGCTGCAGGATGCGGCCCAGCACGTCTGGGGGGGGCAATGATGAGGGGATGGGGGGGAAACAGGAGGGGGATAATGAGGGGTAATGGGGAAATAATGGGGGGGGGATAACGGAGGGATAACGGGAGAAATAATGGGGGATAACATGGGTTATAATGGGGGAAATAATGGGAAAATTATGGGGAATAACCAAGAAATAATCGGGGATAAAGGAAGAGAAAAGGGGGGATAACGAAGGGGAAAATGGGGGATCATGGGGGGAATAAGAGGGGGATAACAAAGGGAAATAATGGGGGATAACAGAGGGACAACAGGAGAAATAATGGGGAATAACATGGGTTATAATGGGGGAAAAAATGGGAAAATTACGGGGAATAACCAAGAAATAATCGGGGATAAAGGAAGAGAAAATGGGGGATAACGAAGGGGAAAATGGGGGATCATGGGGGGGAATAAGAGGGGGATAACAGAGGGAAATAACGGGGGATAACGGGCAGAATAATGGGGGAAATAACGGGGGAATAAGGGAGGGATAACAGGGGGGAATAACAGGGAACGAGAAGGATAACGGGGAAACAATGAGGGACAACGGGGGCTGCCCCCTCACCATCCGAGCCCCGGAACTCCTCAAAGAGCCGCGCCAGCTCCTCCTCCTGCTCCTGCGTCCACAGCACGATGTGGGTGCCCTTCCTTGGGGGGGGGCACACATGGGGTCAGCCCCAGCCCCGGGGCTCAGCGGCCGCCCCGGTTGTGCCCCCGTTGTGGGGGGCCCGGACCCACCTCTGCCGCGGGAGGTCGCGGGCGCTGCCGATGAGCCCCAAGCGCACCAAGTGCTTCACCAGGTGCCTGCGGGTGCACCCGGGCGCCGGGAGCTGCGCCAGGATGGCTCCGGCCACGTCCAAGCCTGCGGGACCACAGGGGACAGGGATGGAGCCCCCGGACCCCCCCCCAAGCGCGGGTCCCCCTGCGCCCCCCAACCCCAGCCCCGGTACCTTCCACCTCCTTGTACTTCCAATAGAGCTCCCGCAGCTCCTGCTCCTCCTGCGGGGTCCAGGGGGGGGCCCGGCTCCTGCCAGCCCTGGGCAGAGACAGAGGAGAGGTGAGGGAGGTAACGGGGGCGATATAGAATGCGATAGGGTGCAATAGGGTGCGATAGGGTGTGATAGGGTGCGATAGGATGCGATAGGGTGGGATAGGGTGCGATAGGGTGCGATAGGATGCGATAGGATGCGATAGGATGCGATAGGATGCGATAGGATGCGATAGGATGTGATAGGATGCGATAGGGTGTGATAGGATGCAATAGGATGTGACAGAATGCGATAGGATGCAACAGGAGACAACAGGATGTGATAGGACGCAACAGGATGCAGTAGGGTACAATAGGATGCGATAGGAGACGACAGGATGCGATAGGAGGCATAAAGGGAGGGGAGGGAGGGCAGCAGCCCCATCGCCAGCCCCGCTCACCCCTCTCCCTCCCGCAGGGAGCCGTAGCCCTCGGTCATCTCGCGGGCGGCCGCGGGGCTCTTCCAGAAGAGCAGCTCCACGAACGCCTTCTTGTTGGTGGCCGCCAGCGCGAAGAACTTGCCCAGGATGAACTTGGCCAAGGCCACGAGCTCCTGCGGGCGACAGCGGAGCTGGGGGACACCGGGGACCCGGATCCTCCCCTGGGAAGCCGGGGGGGCGGAAGCGGGACCCACGGAAGCGGGACCCACCGGACCTGGTGCGCGCCGGCGGCGGGGTCGTGGAGGAGCCGGTTGAAGAGGGCGAAGAGGGAGAGCTGGAAGAGCAGCGGCTCCATGCGCAGGTCGCGGGCCAGGCGGTGCAGCAGGCGCGCGGCGCAGTGGTTGGTGCGGGCGCTGTTGCGGGGGTACCCCCGCAGCAGCAGCACCAGCGCCCGCACCACGGGGGCACAGGCGAACCTACCCCCATAGCGCCAGTGAGTGGGGCCGATGCGGTCAATGGGGAATCACCCCCCCCTCAGCCCCAGAGCCCCCTCTCACCGCTTCAGGTAGTCGAGGAAGTTGAACTCCTTCTCCGACACCTGCACGGTTTCTTCCTCCTCTTCCTCCTCCTCCTCCTCTTCCTCCGGCTCCTCAGGCTCCGGGGGCGCGTGCTCTGCAATGGGACAGTGCTGAGGGGTTGGAGCAGCCCCAAACCAGAGCCCCCCCCATTGCCGGTGCCGTGGACTCACGGGGCAGAGGAGCAAAGAGGATGTCCTGGAGCAGCTGGGTCTCCTCGGGGGGGCCCGCACTGGGGGGGCCGAACACGTCCCCTTCGGGCCACACATCCCTATGGAGGGATAGGGAGAGGCTGGCACCGTGTCCATGCACTGGGAATGCCCATCACGGCTATCACCGTATCCATGCACCGGGAATGCCCATCATGGCTATCACCGTGTCCATGCACTGGGAATGCCCATCACGGCTGTCACCGTGTCCATGCACTGGGAATGCCCATCATGGCTATCACCGTGTCCATGCACTGGGAATGCCCATCACAGCTATCACCATATCCATGCACTGGGAATGCCCATCATGGCTATCACTGTGTCCATGCACTGGGAATGCCCATCACGGCTATCACCGTGTCCATGCACTGGGAATGCCCATCATGGCTATCACCGTGTTCATGCACTGGGAATGCCCATCATGGCTATCACCGTGTCCATGCACCGGGAATGCCCATCATGGCTATCACCATATCCATGCACCGGGAATGCCCATCACGGCTGTCACCATGTCCATGCACTGGGAATGCCCATCACGGCTATCACCATATCCATGCACCGGGAATGCCCATCACGGCTGTCACCGTGTCCATGCACCACGTGCGGGATGGGGATGGTGCCGGTACCGGGCAGAGCGGAGCAGCTGCAGGGCCTGGGGGACCCGAGCATCCCGCAGGCACCCCTGGATCCGCAGCAGGGCCTCGGCGCGTTGCTCCTCCACCGGCGTCTCTGACGCAGCATCGAAGGGCACCACGTCCTCGGGGAGGGGCACCTCGCCCTATGCAGGACGCTGTCACCTTGTGCCCCACAGCGACCCCCCCACAAGGTCCCTGCTATGGGGCTGGAGCCATCCCCTACCTGCAGACAGGCCTGAAGCTGTGGGGCCAGCCCTGCCCACAGCTCCTGCAGCTCCTCGGCGCTGGGCGGCTGCGGGGCTGCGGCTGCGGGCGCGCGGGGCTGCTTCTTCCTCCGCACGCGCTTGCTCTATAGGGGGCCAAGGACGGGGTGAGGAGGGGCTGTGAGCCCCATAGGACCCCCCGGTGGGGCGCTCCCCATCCCGACCTGCACCACGAGGCTGGCGCGGCCGCGGCAGAAGCGCTCCAGCATGCGCAGGAAGAGATGCGCCGTCTCCACCAGGTCCCGCAGGAAGCTGCGCGGCTGCTTGGTCTCGTCGAACTTGCGGAAGAGCGTGAGGAAGAGCTCCCGGTATTCCATCAGGTAGAAGATGTTGCCTGGGGAGGAGGAGGAGGAAGGAGGTGGAATGGGAATCCCCAACGTGGGACGGATGCAACGGGACAATGGGACTCACTCTTGATGACCTGGCTGCTGTCCCGCACCGCCGGCTCCGGGGACCGGTCCATCTCCTGCACCGTGCGCAGCAGCTCCTGGTACGCCTTGAGAGCCAAGTGCATCCTGCGGAGGAAGGCGGTGGGCAGGACCCCAAGGCTCATCCAGTCCCAACGGGGACCCCTTCCATCGGAGCAGGGGGCTCCGAGCCCCATCCAACCGGCGACGGGGCAACCCCAAGCCCCCACCTGCGTGCCCAGGTCACGGCCTCCTTCTTGTCCATCAGCGCCATCTCGTAGTAGGTGGTGAGGTTCTGCTCGATGAAGTGGAAGGCGCGGACGCCCACGGTCTCGGACACCAGCTCCGGGCGGAAGCCGCGGTGCCGGTTGAAGGCCATGAAGAAGGCGCAAGCCCACAGGTAATAGGTCTCGTCGTGCTGCTGAGCCTTCTCCCGCACCAAGTGGTCCTGTGGGGCGCAGCCCGTGGGGCTCAGCGGGGCGGGGGACACAGCCCCGTGGGTCCCAGCCCCACGGCCGCCCCCTCACCTTCACCAGCAGCATGAGGCGGTTGTAGCAGCCCTCCAGGAAGTCCTGGCAGAAGCGGCGCAGGAAGAGGCGGACGTTGCGCGCGGAGCGGTGCGGAGCCTCGGCCTCGGGGGCTGCCTGGCGCCGCCGGGGCACGCGCCGCGGCTCCTTGCCCAGGTCGTGGCTGTAGCTCTTCAGCTGCGGGCACGGCACCGCGCTCGGACCCGTCCGGCATCACCCCACCACCACCACCACCGCGTCCCCATCCCCGTGCTCACGTTGTGCAGCCCCTTATGGAACACCACGTCCCGGTCCCCGATCGCCTTCAGGCCCTGCAGGACGTAGGAGCCGCCGAACCGGGAGTGCCTGGAGGGGGGGGGACGGGGGACGGGATGTGGGGTGAGCGGTGCGGACCCCACCGTGGGGGTCCCGGTGCTGCCACCCCCCCCCTGCCCTCACCTGTACGGGCGCTGCAGCACCCGGCTCCTCTTCTCCGCCAGCTCCCGCTGCCGCAGGCTCTGCAGCTCCCGCGTGTCCTCGCTGTGCTCAGCACCCGCCTGGCCCTGCCCCAGCACCGCCAGGTCCTCCGGGCTCTGCGGGCGGCATCATCAGCGCTATGGGATGGGGGGGTCCATGGGGGTCCCTGCCCCACCGGCCCCTGCCCCACTCGCCTGGTCACGGAACATGAGGGAGATGATCTCCAGGACGTGCAGCGCCCATTGCTGCTCCGTCTGGGCGCTGGCCAGGAACTTGAGCAGATCGTCCATGCCGCTGATGTGCAGCGCCCACAGCACCCGGTCGTGCACGGTGGCGTCGCCGTCCACGCGCTGGGGGAGACGGAAAACGGGGGCTCAGCACCCCCGTGATGGCCCCAGAGCTGCCGCGCGCGGTGAAGGGTCCAGTCGGGTACCTGCTCCTCGGTGGGGTCCGGGGGGACGTGCAGGACATTGCGCACCAGGAGCAGGATCCTCTCGATGAGCAGCGTGTCCTCCTCCTGCCGCTGCTCCCAGTCCTGCGGGGATGGGGCCGTGAAGGGTCCCCGCAGCACCCACGGGGATGGAGCTGGGAAGGGTCCCCGTAGCACCCACAGGGATGGGGCTGGGAGAGGTCCCCATAGCACCCACAGGGATGGAGCTGGGAAGGGTCCCCGCAGCACCCACGGGGATGGAGCTGGGAAGGGTCCCCGTAGCACCCACAGGGATGGGGCTGGGAGGGGTCCCCACAGCACCCACAGGGATGGAGCCAGGAGAGGTCCCCATAGCACCCACAGGGATGGAGCTGGGAAGGGTCCCCGCAGCACCCACGGGGATGGAGCTGGGAAGGGTCCCCGTAGCACCCACAGGGATGGGGCTGGGAGGGGTCCCCACAGCACCCACAGGGATGGAGCCAGGAGGGGTCCCCACAGCACCCACAGGGATGGAGCCAGGAGGGGTCCCCACAGCACCCACAGGGATGCAGCCAGGAGGGGTCCCCGCAGCACCCACAGGGATGGAGCCGGGAGGGGTCCCCACAGCACCCACAGGGATGGAGCTGGGAGGGGTCCCCGCAGCACCCACGGGGATGGAGCTGGGAAGGGTCCCCGTAGCACCCACAGGGATGGAGCCGGGAGCGGTCCCTGCAGCACCCACAGGGATGAAGCCGGGAGGGCTCCCCACAGCACCCACAGGGATGGAGCCGGGAGGGGTCCCCGCAGCACCCACAGGGATGCAGCCCATGCAGGGCCGTGGCACTCACGAGCTGCAGGAGGTCATAGAGCTTCTCACTGAGCACCCCAAACACCTTCTCACTGGCAAACGCCTGCAGAGAGCCCTGTGTGAGCGAGGGGGGCACAAACAGAGCCCCCAGCCCAAGGGGGGGGTCAGACTCACCTCTTTATAGGCCTGGAGGTAAGTCCCGACCTGCAGGAAGTGGTGCCGGGAGCCGGCATCCGCAGGGACTTTGCCGAAGCAGAGCAGCGCCGGCTGCGTCAGGTTCACCATCAGCCTGCGAGGGGGCAACGCTGCTCCATGGGGGGAGCCCTACGGCACCACCCCGACCCCCCCCCCACAACCGCACCCCCTGTACCTGACCACGGCATCGAACAGGACCTTGTCCTGCGGGTACTGCACCAGGATGGGCAGGAGATCGCTCTGCAGGATCTGCGCCGCCCCGAGCTGCTGCCGCACATCCCGGGTCTCGTCCTCGTGGCGCAGGTACCGGATCAGGTCCTTAACGCTTTCTAAACGGGGGGACACGGAGCCGTGAGCCCCGCAGCGCCGCGCCGAGCCCCGCCGCCGCCCCGAGCGCCCCCGTACCCAGGCAGTCGGGCTCCCGGTGGTACACGGCCCCTTCCAGGTAGCCCAGAGCGCTGCAGGTAGCCAGGAGCTCGCAGTTCATCCCGCACCCGTCCGCGCACCGGCGCCGGTAACGGGGTCCTTGTGCGAGCCGGGGCCCAGCGCCCCCCGGTTCCGCCCCCCCCCAAACACCTCCAAACGGGGACCGATGCCGCCGCTACCGCAGCTCCCGCCAATCCCGGCCCGTTCCCGCGGCCCCGCGCAACACCCCGAGTTCCCGCGCTGGGAGGCCCCGCCCCGCTCACGGGCTTAAAGCGGCAACTCCCGCCCTGGGCACCCGGTGGGGCCCACACCCCCCTCCCCACCTCCCGCCTCCCGCGTAACCGCTGCGGCCGCTGCCCCGCAGCCCCCCCCCCCCCCCAAGATTCCACCCCTTCCCTCGCTCCCACAGTGATGCGGTGCCCCCCAAAACGGGAGGAGCTCCCATGCGCGGCATTGCCCCTTTAAGTACGACGCAGGGCGGGGACCTCCACCGCGGGCGCGGGAAAGGACCGCACCTCCCCTCCCGGCAGCCCCCGCGCTGTTGCCGGGGCGATGCGGGCTCGGGCTGGTCCCCAGCATCCCCGGTTCTCCCCATCTCCAGTTCCCCCCTCCCCGGTCCCCTCCATCCCCGGTCCTCCCGTCCCCGCTGTCTCCATCCCTGGTGTCCCCCATTTCCGGTCTCCTCATCCCGGGTTACTCCGTGTCCCCAGTTCCCCCATCCCCGCTCCCCTCCATCCCCGCTCCCCTCCATCCCCGTTCCCCTCCATCCCCGTTCCCCTCCATCCCCGCTCCCCTCCATCCCCGTTCCCCTCCATCCCCGCTGTCTCCATCCCCGCTCCCCTCCATCCCCGTTCCCCTCCATCCCCGCTCCCCTCCATCCCCGTTCCCCTCCATCCCCGTTCCCCTCCATCCCCGTTCCCCTCCATCCCCGCTCCCCTCCATCCCCGCTGTCTCCATCCCCACTCCCCTCCATCCCCGTTCCCCTCCATCCCCGTTCCCCTCCATCCCCGTTCCCCTCCATCCCCGCTCCCCTCCATCCCCGCTGTCTCCATCCCCGTTCCCCTCCATCCCCGTTCCCCTCCATCCCCGTTCCCCTCCATCCCCGCTGTCTCCATCCCCGCTCCCCTCCATCCCCGTTCCCCTCCATCCCCGCTGTCTCCATCCCCGTTCCCCTCCATCCCCGCTCCCCTCCATCCCCGTTCCCCTCCATCCCCGTTCCCCTCCATCCCCGTTCCCCTCCATCCCCGTTCCCCTCCATCCCCACTCCCCTCCATCCCCGTTCCCCTCCATCCCCGCTCCCCTCCATCCCCGTTCCCCTCCATCCCCGCTGTCTCCATCCCCGTTCCCCTCCATCCCCGCTCCCCTCCATCCCCGTTCCCCTCCATCCCCGCTCCCCTCCATCCCCGTTCCCCTCCATCCCCGTTCCCCTCCATCCCCGTTCCCCTCCATCCCCACTCCCCTCCATCCCCGTTCCCCTCCATCCCCGCTCCCCTCCATCCCCGCTCCCCTCCATCCCCGTTCCCCTCCATCCCCGTTCCCCTCCATCCCCGCTCCCCTCCATCCCCGCTGTCTCCATCCCCGTTCCCCTCCATCCCCGCTGTCTCCATCCCCGTTCCCCTCCATCCCCGCTCCCCTCCATCCCCGTTCCCCTCCATCCCCGTTCCCCTCCATCCCCGCTCCCCTCCATCCCCGTTCCCCTCCATCCCCGCTCCCCTCCATCCCCGTTCCCCTCCATCCCCGCTGTCTCCATCCCCGCTCCCCTCCATCCCCGTTCCCCTCCATCCCCGTTCCCCTCCATCCCCGTTCCCCTCCATCCCCGCTCCCCTCCATCCCCGCTGTCTCCATCCCCGTTCCCCTCCATCCCCGCTGTCTCCATCCCCGTTCCCCTCCATCCCCGCTCCCCTCCATCCCCGTTCCCCTCCATCCCCGTTCCCCTCCATCCCCGCTCCCCTCCATCCCCGTTCCCCTCCATCCCCGCTCCCCTCCATCCCCGTTCCCCTCCATCCCCGCTGTCTCCATCCCCGCTCCCCTCCATCCCCGTTCCCCTCCATCCCCGTTCCCCTCCATCCCCGTTCCCCTCCATCCCCGCTCCCCTCCATCCCCGTTCCCCTCCATCCCCGCTCCCCTCCATCCCCGTTCCCCTCCATCCCCGCTGTCTCCATCCCCGCTCCCCTCCATCCCCGTTCCCCTCCATCCCCGCTCCCCTCCATCCCCGTTCCCCTCCATCCCCGCTCCCCTCCATCCCCGGCGCCGGGCACTGCCGGTTACCAAAATAAACGCTGCCGTTTAATGCACCGAACACAGCGCTCCCGCCGCGGCGGTTCGCGGGGGCCGGGCCCCGCCGCCGCCCGCCGCACACACACGCACCACAACGCAGCCAAGCGGCGGGGCGGCCGGGACCTACAAGCCCTGAGTCTTCAGCTCCAGCGGCTCCGCCGGCGGCGAAGGAGGCGGCTCGGTAACGGGCGGAGCTCCCTTGAAGGCGGCCAAGCGCTCGGCCAGGCTGCGCGGCCGCGGGCACAGCGCGAACTCGTAGAGCACCGAGCCCAGCGCAGCGCCCAGCACCGGGCCCGCCCAGAACACCTGCGGGAGGTGCGGGGGGGGGGCACGGGGTGGGCACCGGCACCGGGGACCCCGGTACCCAGCGCAATGGTACCGGGGGGTGTCACGGAGGACGGATGCAGGAAGGATGCGGGAGGTATGCGGGAGGGATGCGGGAGAGATGCAGGAGGGATGAGGGAGGGATGTGGGAGGGATGGGAGAAGGATGCGGGAGGGATGAGGGAGGGATGGGAGAAGGATGCGGGAGGGATGAGGGAGGGATGGGAGAAGGATGCGGGAGGGATGCGGGAGAGATGCAGGAGGGATGCAGAAAGGATGCGGGAGGGATACAGGAGGGATGCGGGAGGGATGGGAGAAGGATGCGGGAGGGATGCGGGAAGGATGCGGGAGGGATGCGGGAGGGATGCGGGAGGGATGCGGGAGGGATGCGGGAAGGATGCGGGAGGGATGCGGGAGGGATGCGGGAAGGATGCGGGAGGGATGCGGGAGGGATGCGGGAGGGATGCGGGAAGGATGCGGGAGGGATGCGGGGTCCCCCCGCAGCTCTTACCCAGTGGTTGGTGAAGTTGCGGGTGATGACGGCGGGCGCGAAGGAGCGCGCTGGGTTCATGCTGGCGCCCGTGTAATACATCTGATGGGAGGGGGACGCGGCGGTGGGTGCGGGACCCGGCCCCGCTGCCCCCCGAGGCGGGGACCCCCCGCGGCCGTTCTTACCCCGAAGAGGTGGCCGAGGGCGAGGGAGAAGCCGATGGGCAGCGCGGCCGAGCCCGGGCGCCCGTCGTGGCGGTCGTCGAAGCTGGCGAGGACGCAGAGCACGAACTGCGCCGTGAGGAGCAGCTCCACCACCGTGCCCTGGCCCGGCCCCACGCCCGGGTGCAGCTGGAACGGGGGGCACGGGGCTCAGCACCACCCCGCAGAGCCCAGCACCGCCTTGCCCCGCTGCACCCCGAAGCCCTGCTCACCCCAAGCACTTCGCGGCCCCCCCCGAACCTCCCATTAACCCCCATTAGCTCCGTTCAGCATCTCAATCCCCCCATACAGCCCCCCCCCCAAAGCTCCAAACACCTCCAGACCTCCTAACCCCCCCATTAGCACCATTCAGCCCCCCAAGCATCTCAATCCCCTATTACAACCACCCCCAACCCCAGAGCCCCTAAACCTCGCAGTAACCCCCACTGAGCACCTCAATTCCCATTAACCCCCCCCTTCCACAACCCCAAAGCCCCAAGCACCTCCCAGAGCCCCTAAACCCCCCACTGAACACCTCAATTCCCATTAACCCCCCCCTTCCACAACCCCAAAGCCCCAAGCACCTCCCAGACCCCCTACCCCCCCCCTTTACCCCCCTCAATCCCCCCATGACATCCCCGTGGCACCCCTAAAACCCCCTGTGGGAGCCCCGCTCACCGCGCTGAGCCCGAGGGTGCCGCGGACCGGGGCCGGTGTGAGCCCATAGAGCACCCCGGCCCCGGCCAGCGCACCCAGGACCTGTGCCACGAGGTAGCCCACGGCCCGGGCCACCGAGAGCTGCGAGGCCATGAGGAAAGCCAAGGTGACGGCCGGGTTGACGTGGCCGCCGCTCACCGGCCCCAGAGCCTGCACTAGGGTGGCTTGAGCCAGCCCGAAGGCCAGGGCAGCCCCCAGGACATTGGGGGGGCCCGGCACCCAGCGCAGGGACGCCCCCAGCCCCAGCAGGGTGTAGAGGAGGCTGCCCAGGAACTCGGCCAGGACGGCCCTCCAGAAGGAGGACGAGCGCAGCTCCCGCATTGCCTGGCCCCGCTCCTGCGGCCCCGCTCCCCTCCCCGGGGGCCGCCCGCAAACACCTTTATAAGCCCCCCCCCCCCCCCCCCCTTCGGTCCGGCCCCCGGGGTCGGATCCCGCACCCCCCCCCTTCATTAACCACTTCGCTGCCCGGTGACACACAAAGAGGGACATCCCCCCCCCGCCCCGAATAGCGGGGACCCCCCCCCCCCGCCTCCATCCATGGGGCTGCTATGGGGGGGGGACACGACGCTGCCCCATAGATGGGTGGGAGCACAATACAGGGAGCAGCCTCCCCCTGCCCCACACTTGGGGGGGGTGAGGGGGGGGGCCGGCGCTGTTGTGTGCGGGAGCGATGATTGAGCCCGGCTTAGCGGGCCCCCGGGGGGGGGATTAGAGCCCGGCGCGGCCATTGGCGCCCGTCGGAATCTGCCGGGGCTGCAGAGGCTGCCACAAAGCGCTTTGCTGCGCTCAGCGCCCGGCACGGGACAGCGATGGGGGGTCCCCGTCCCCCCCCCCCAATGGGGCCGCAGGGAGGGGGCACCCGCACAGGAAGGGAGGGGGGCATCGGGGTCTTGCAGCCCCATTGAGACACACACACCCCACACACCCCAATAGCAACAGTCGGACCTAACCCCAGCTTTAATAACGGGGGGACGGGGATCCAGGAGCCCCGACTCCTCTGGGGGGCTCAGGTTGTGGGGCTGCGGGCGGGGGGTGAGGACGGGGCCGGGCTGGTGGCCTCGACCAGAGCCACGTCCCTGCAGGCCAGGCAGGAGCGGAGCTTGTCCCGGGATGCGCCGGGAGCCAGGAGGAATTCGTGGCAGAGCCCGGCCAGCAGCGAGCCCAGCACCGGCCCCAGCCAGTACACCTGGGGGGGGACACAGGGGTCGGGGGGGACACATGGGGCAGGGGGGGGATGCACATGAGGGGTCGGGTGCCCCAGGGATAAGGGGATGTGGGGTTGGGGGCTGCTGGGTACTGAGCAAGGGATGGGGGCAAAGGGACCCACAGGGATAGGGATGGGAACTGGATTGGGATGGGGACAGGGATGAGGATGGGGAGGGAACAGGGATGAGGATGGGGACGGGACAGGGATGGGGACAGGGATGAGGATGGGGATGGGACAAGGATGGGGACAGGGATGAGGATGAGGACAGAGATGGGGACAGGGAGTTGGGGACAGGGATGAGGATGAGGACAGGGATGGGGACAGGGATGAAGATGGGGAGGGGGATAAGGATGAGGACAAGGAGGGGACAGGGATGAGGATGAGGACAGGGATGGGGACAGGGAGGGGGACAGGGAGAGGACGGATTGGAGGAACCTGCTCCATGGGGGGCTCACGTGTTTGGGATGGGGGTACCAGGGAAGCCCCTCCCAAAGGATTGGGGGGACCCACCCTGGGATGGAGGGACCCGGAGGACCCGAACTGGGGCTGCAGCTGGGACAAGGGGGTGCGAATGGACACGGGGAGGGTCCCCACATGGGGCTCGGGGGGGGGGCACACCCCAAACTCACCCAATGGTCGTCCCAGACCCCGGTGACAAGCGCCGGCCCCAGTGAGCGCGCGGGGTTCAAGCTGCCCCCCGAGACCGGTCCCTGTGGGATGGGGGGGTCAGGAGGGGGGGGTGGCACCAGCACCCCCGTTGGATGGGGGGGCCGGGGGGGTCCTCACCGCAGCCAAGGCACCGGCGGCCACGGCGCTGCCCAGGACCAGGCCCCCCCCGCCATGGGGAGGGGGCCGGGAGGAGGAGGCGAAGGTGGCCAAAGCCAAAGGGATGGTGGCCAAGGTCTCCCAGGCCAGGGCCTGTCCTGCTGTGCCCTGAGCGCTCACCTGCGGGTACAGCCGGGGAGAGCGGCTGGAGCTGGGGTGGGATGGGGATGGGGATGGGATGGGATGGGGTGAGATGGGGATGGGGTGAGATGGGGATGGGATGGGATGGGGATGGGGATGGGATGGGGTGGGGATGGGGTGGGGATGGGATGGGGATGGGATGGGGTGGGGGTGGGGATGGGGTGGGGATGGGGATGGGGATGGGGATGGGATGGGATGGGATGGGGATGGGATGGGGTGGGGATGGGGTGGGGATGGGATGGGGATGGGATGGGGATGGGGTGGGGTGGGGTGGGGATGGGGTGGGGATGGGGACAGGGACACGGGGTGGGGATGGGAAAAGGGACAAGGATGGGGACAGGGACACGGGATGGGGATGGGAATAGGGACAAGGATGGGGACAAGAACTGGAATGGGGACAGGGCCGAGGGCAGGGCCGAGCACAAGGACGGCGCTGGGGCACTCACCCTGGGCATGAGCCCGGTGCCCTCCGGCAGCGCCAGGCGCGCGGCGGCCGCCGCCAGCAGAGCCCCGCAGCACTGCGCCAGCAGCAGCACGGCTGCGCGCCCGGCACCCAGCTTGCGGGTGCAGAGCAGGGCCAGGGTGAGCGCGGGGTTGGCCTGGGGGGCCCCGGGGGTGCTGCTGAGCGCCGCGGCCGCCAGGCCCCCACCCAGCGCCGGGGCCACGGCTCCGGGGGCTGCCGAGGAGCCCAGCACCAGCGCCACGAAGAGCAGAGAGGCCACGGCCTCGGCCAGCGCCGCGCGCCACAGGCAGCCAGCAGCCAGCTCCTGCGGTGGAGAGGGTGACGTCAGCGGTGACGTCAGCGGTGACATCAGGGGTGACAGGGGCATGGGTGACATCATGGGTGACGTCATGGTGACACCATGGGTGACATCACGGGTGACATCATGGGTGACATCATGGGTGACCTCATGGGTGACACCGTGGGTGACATCATGGGTGACATCATGGGTGACACCATGGGTGACATCATGGGTGAGATCATGGGTGAGGTCGTGGGCAACATCGTGGATGACATCATGGGTGACATCATGTGTGACACCATGGATGACATCATGGGTGACATCATGGGTGACACCATGGGTGAGATCATGGGTGAGATCATGGGTGACATCATGTGTGACACCATGGATGACATCATGGGTGACACCATGGGTGACATCACGGGTGACACCATGGGTGACATCACGGGTGACATCATGCGTGACACCATGGGTGACATCATGGGTGACATCATGCATGACACCATGGGTGACATCACAGGTGACACCATGGGTGACATCACGGGTGACATCATGCGTGACACCATGGGTGACATCACGGGTGACATCATGTGTGACACCATGGGTGACATCACGGGTGACATCATGTGTGACACCATGGGTGACATCATGGGTGATACGGTGATGGGGTGCCACAGCTATAGGGTGTCCCACAGACAGAGCACCCTGGAGACAGGGTGTTGTGGTGATGGGGTACTTCAGTGACCGGTCACCATAGCAACGTGGTCCCTCAGGGATGGGGCACCCTGGTGATGGGGTACCATCATGATGGGGGCACCACGGCAATGGCGGCACCACGGCGACACCGATGGGTGCCGGGTGGGGGGGGGCGTTACTGCAGTCATGGAGATGGGGGGCTGCTCCCCCCCCAGCAGGGAGGGACCTGGGGGGCGCCATAGGGGTGAGAAGGGGAAGGGGTCGGGGCCGTTCTTACCTCCCCGATGGCCATGGCGCAGCTGTGGGGCTGAGGGCGGCGTGGGGACACCCACAGACACGTCCCACCCCCCCGGGGTGCAGGAGGGGGGAGCTGTGGGGCAGAGCCCTTTGATGGAGGGGGGGGCCACAGCTCTGAGCATCACTGGGTGCCACGGCAACCCGCTGGACCACTGGGGGTTGCCACGGCGACCGGAGATGAAAGGGAGGATGAAAGGCTATGGGGAGCGGGGGGGGTGTGGGGGGTGCCCCCCATGTGCCCCCCCGGCCCTGCCAGCTCAGCAGCGCACGGGGTGAGTCAGCGCGGGCGCGAAGGGCCTGGCTCAGCACCCGCGGTGCTGACGGCCTGCAAAGAGCCAGAACAATCGCGGGCGGGCACAAAGGGGACGGGGACCGGGACGAGCGGGTGGACACGGGGAGGGACATGGGGAGGGACATGGGGTGGAGACAGGGACATGGCGGTGGGCACAGGGACATGGACAGAAGGACATGGGGATGGAGAGAGGGACATGGGGATGGGCACAGGGACATGGGGATGGGGATGGAGACAGGGACATGGCGGTGGGGATGGGGATTGACACAGGGACATGGGGATGGACACAGGGACATGGACAGAGGGACATGGGGATGGAGACAGGGACATGGCGGTGGGCACAGGGACATGGGGATGGGGATGGAGACAGGGACATGGACAGAGGGACATGGGGGGGGACACGGGGATGGACGTGGGGTGGAGACAGGGACATGGGGATGGAGACAGGGACATGGGGGTGGGCATGGGGGTGGACGTGGGGATGGAGAGAGGGACATGGGGGTGGGCACAGGGACATGGACAGAGGGACATGGGGATGGAGAGAGGGACATGGGGGTGGGCATGGAGACAGGGACATGGACAGAGGGACATGGGGGGGGACACGGGGATGGGCACGGGGATGGACGTGGGGATGCACATGGGGATGGAGACAGGGACATGGGGATGGGCACAGGGATGGACACAGGGACATGGACAGAGGGACATGGGGATGGACACAGGGATATGGGGATGGACACGGGGATGGGCACAGGGATGGACAGAGGGACATGGACAAGGGGATGGAGACAGGGATGGACACGGAGACATAGGGATGGGCACAGGGACATGGGGATGGACATGGGGATGGAGACAGGGATGGACATGCGGATAGACAGAGGGACATGGGGGTGGAGACAGGGACATGGGGATGGAAACGGGGATGGGCACAGGGATGGAGACAGGGATGGACAGAGGGACATGGACAAGGGCATGGAGACAGGGATGGACATGGAGACATAGGATGGGCACAGGGACATGGGGACAGACACGGGGATGGGCACAGGGACACGCATGGACACAGACACACGGACACGAACACGGTCATGCACACACGCAGACACACGGACACTGAGCCCCACTGCTCCCTGCGCTGCCCCCAGGGTGCACAAAGGGGAACCCCGTGTCCTGCCCCACAGAGCCCCCATTGCCCCCATCCTGCTCTGTTGGGCCCCCCCCTTGTCCCTTACCCTGTCCCATAGACCCCCCCATGACCCTCATCCTGCCCCACAGACACCCTGAACACCCCCATCCTGCCCCATAGACACCCTGAACACCCCCATCCTGCCCCATAGACCCCCCCATGACCCTCATCCTGCCCCACAGACACCCTGAACACCCTCATCCTGCCCCATAGACACCCTGAACACCCTCATCCTGCCCCATAGACACCCTGATCACCCCCATCCTGCCCCATAGACACCCTGAACACCCCCATCCTGCCCCATAGACCCCCCCATGACCCCCATCCTGCCCCATAGACACCCTGAACACCCCCATCCTGCCCCATAGACACCCCTGAACACCCTCATCCTGCCCCATAGACACCCTGAACACCCCCATCCTGCCCCATAGACACCCTGAACACCCCCATCCTGCCCCATAGACACCCTGAACACCCTCATCCTGCCCCACAGACACCCTGAACACCCCCATCCTGCCCCATAGACACCCTGAACACCCCCATCCTGCCCCATAGACACCCTGAACACCCTCATCCTGCCCCATAGACACCCTGAACACCCTCATCCTGCCCCATAGACACCCTGAACACCCCCATCCTGCCCCATAGACACCCTGAACACCCTCATCCTGCCCCATAGACACCCTGAACACCCCCATCCTGCCCCATAGACACCCTGAACACCCTCATCCTGCCCCATAGACACCCTGAACACCCCCATCCTGCCCCATAGACACCCTGAACACCCCCATCCTGCCCTACGGACCCCCCCATGGACCCCCCCCCCGCCCTCCGCCAAGATGGCGGACCCCAGCCAGTCTTCACCAGCGGGGCGGAGCCCGCCGGAGTCACGTGGACATGGAAGGTGCCAAGATGGCGGCCCCGCCTGACGGGGGGGAGGGGGTGAACCACGTGATCCGCAGCTCCAAAATGGCTGCGCCCATGGTGCGGGCGGCGGGGGCGGGGCCAGAGCGGCGCCAAAGGGTAATGGCGGCGGGGGCGGGGCTTCGAGGCCTTAAAGGGGCCGCGGCTTTGAGGTCTTAAAGGGGCCGCGGCTTCGGGGTCTTAAAGGGGCTGGGGCTTAACGAGGCCTTAAAGGGGCCGTGGCTTCGAGGTCTTAAAGGGGCCGCGGCTTCGAGTCCTTAAAGGGGCCAGGGCTTAACGAGGCCTTAAACGGGGCCACGGCTTTGAGGCCTTAAAGGGGCCGGGGCTTAATGAGGCCTTA
>NW_026893397.1:50000-51513 GCF_033815535.1 Pezoporus flaviventris | reverse complement strand
TGCTTTCATACCTAAACATCCATTTGAATGCACCCTCTTCGGAGCTTGCTCTCGGCTGCCCAGCTGCACAGTGAGTAGAGCACGAACAGTTGCCGTCTGCTCCCACAATCGAAGAGCCAGGAGGGAAAGCTGGTGAAAGCTTAGGGTTAGGGTTAGGGTTAGGGTTAGGGTTAGGGTTAGGGGTTAGGGTTAGGGGTTAGGGTTAGGGGTAGGGTTAGGGTTAGGGTTAGGGTTAGGGTTGGGTTAGGGTTAGGGTTAGGGTTAGGGTTGCCGTCTGCTCCCACAGTCGAAGAGCCAGGAGGGAAAGCATGTGCGGGGCATCTTCAGCACACAGTCAGCTTTGCAATGCTGTCACCATTATTGCTGTCACTCCTCGGTTTCATACCTAAAAGTACATTTGAATGCAACCTCTCCAAAGCTGCTTCTCAGCTGCCCAGAAGCTCAGCGATTAGTGCACGAACGTCTGGCCTCTGCTCCCAGCGCCGAAGAGCCAGGAGGGAAAGCATGTGCTGGGCATCTTCAGCACACAGTCAGCTTTGCAACGGTGTCACCATCATTGCTGTCGCTCCTCAGTGTCATACCTAAAGGTCCATTTGAATGCACCCTCTTCAGAGCTTGCTCTCGGCTGCCCAGCAGCACAGTGAGTAGAGCACGAACGGTTGCCGTCTGCTCCCACAGTCGAAGAGCCAGGAGGGAAAGCATGTGCTGGGCATCTTCAGCACACAGTCAGCTTTGCAACGGTGTCACCATCATTGCTGTCGCTCCTCGCTTTCATACCTAAAGGTCCATTTGAATGCACCCTCTTCGGAGCTTGCTCTCGGCTGCCCAGCAGCACAGTGAGTAGAGCACGAACGGTTGCCGTCTGCTCCCACAGTCGAAGAGCCAGGAGGGAAAGCATGTGCTGGGCATCTTCAGCACACAGTTAGCTTTGCAAACGGTGTCACCATCATTGCTGTCGCTCCTCGCTTTCATACCTAAAAGTCCACTCGAATGCAACCTCTACGGAGCTTGCTCTGAGCTGCCAAGTAGCACAGCGATTAGAGCACGAACGTCTGGCCTCTGCTCCCAGAGCCGAAGAGCCAGGAGGGAAAGCATGTGCTGGGCATCTTCAGCACACAGTCAGCTTTGCAACGGTGTCACCATCATTGCTGTCGCTCCTCGCTTTCATACTTAAAAGTCCATTTGAATGCAACCTCTCCGAAGCTTGTTCTCGGCTGCCCAGGGGCAGAACGATTAGTGCACGAACGTCTGGCTTCTGCTCCCAGATCCGAGAGCCAGGAGGGAAAGCATGTGCTGGGCATCTTCAGCACACAGTCAGCTTTGCAACGGTGTCACCATCATTGCTGTCGCTCCTCGCTTTCATACCTAAAGGTCCATTTGAATGCACCCTCTTCGGAGCTTGCTCTCGGCTGCCCAGCTGCACAGTGAGTAGAGCACGAACAGTTGCCGTCTGCTCCCACAATCGAAGAGCCAGGAGGGAAAGCTGGTGAAAGCTTAGGGTTAGGGTTAGGGT
>NW_026893395.1:0-22141 GCF_033815535.1 Pezoporus flaviventris | reverse complement strand
TGCTATGGGGGTATTTGGGGTCGCTATGGGGGTATTTGGGGTCGCTATGGGGGTATTTGGGGTCGCTATGGGGGTATTTGTGGTCGCTATGGGGGTATTTGGGGTCGCTATGGGGGTATTTGTGGTCGCTATGGGGGTATTTGGGGTCACTATGGGGGTATTTCGGGTCGCTATGGGGGTATTTGGGGTTGCTATGGGGGTATTTGGGGTTGCTATGGGGATATTTGGGGTCCCTATGGGGGTATTTGGGGTCCCTATGAGGGTATTTGGGGTTGCTATGGGGGTATTTGGGCTCCGTAGGGGATATTTGAGGTCCCTATGGGGGTATTTGGGGTCGCTATGGGGGTATTTGGGGTCGCTATGGGGGTATTTGGGGTCACTATGGAGATATTTGGGGGTCGCTATGGGGGTATTTTGGTCCCTATGGGGGTATTTGGGGTCGCTATGGTGGTATTTGGGGTCCCTATGGGCGTATTTGGGTCCCTATGGGGGTATTTGGGGTCCCTAGGGGATATTTGGGGTTCCTATGGGGGTATTTGGGGCCGTATGGGGGTATTTGGGGTCGCTATGGGGGTATTTGGGGTCGCTATGGGGGTATTTGGGGTCGCTATGGGGGTATTTTGGTCCCTATGGGGGTATTTGGGGTCGCTATGGGGGTATTTTGGTCCCTATGGGGGTATTTGGGGTCGCTATGGGGGTATTTTGGTCCCTATGGGGGTATTTGGGGTCGCTATGGGGCGGTCCCTAGGTCCGCGGCCGCCATCGCTATGAGATGCTGAAGAAGATCAATGATGCCCTGGAGGCCTATGAGGGGGGGGCAGCACCGGAGCGACCGTAAGTGGGGGGGGGATCCCCCCCATTGAGCATCCCCATTGGTTCCTTCCATTGGGACCACCCCATTGAGCATCCCCATTGGTTCCTTCCATTGGGAACCCCCCCCATTGAGCATCCCCATTGGTTCCTTCCATTGGGAACCCCCCCCCATTGAGCATCCCCATTGGTTCCTTCCATTGGGACCCCCCCCCATTGAGCATCCCCATTGGTTCCTTCCATTGGGACCACCCCCCCCATTGAGCATCCCCATTGGGTCCTTCCATTGGGAACCCCCCCATTGAGCATCCCCATTGGTTCCTTCCATTGGGAATCCCCCCATAGGGGATATTTGGGGTGAAAAAGGGGGGATTTGGGTCAAAAAGGGGGGATTTGGGGTGAAAAGGGGGGATTTGGGTCAAAAAGGGGGGGTTTGGGGTCAAAAATGGGGTATTTGGATCCCAAAGGGGGGATTTTGGGGTGAAAAGGGGGGATTTGGGTCAAAAAGGGGGGTTTGGGGTCCAAAATGGGGTATTTGGGGGTGAAAAATGGGGGATTTTGGGGTGAAAAGGGGGGATTTGGGTCAAAAAGGGGGGGTTTGGGGTCAAAAATGGGGTATTTGGATCCCAAAGGGGGGATTTTGGGGTGAAAAGGGGGGATTTGGGTCAAAAAGGGGGGTTTGGGGTCCAAAATGGGGTATTTGGGGGTGAAAAATGGGGGATTTGGGTCAAAAAGGGGGGGTTTGGGGTCAAAAATGGGGTATTTGGATCCCAAAGGGGGGATTTTGGGGTGAAAAGGGGTTATTTGGGTCGAAAAAGGGGGGATTTGGGGTCCAAAAAGGGGTATTTGGGGGTGAAAAATGGGGGATTTGGGGTCAAAAAAGGGGTATTTGGGTCAAAAAGGGGGGATTTAGGGTGAAAAAGGGGGAATTTGGGGTCAAAAAGGGGGGATTTGGGGTCAAAAAAGGGGTATTTGGGTCAAAAAGGGGGGATTTAGGGTGAAAAAGGGGGGATTTGGGGTCAAAAAGGGGGGATTTGGGGTCAAAAAAGGGGTATTTGGGTCAAAAATGGGGTATTTAAATCCCAAAGGGGGGATTTGGGGTCAAAAAAAGGGGGGATTTGGGTCAAAAAGGGGTTTTGGGGTGAAAAGGGGGGGATTTGGGGTCCGAAAGGGGGATTTGGGTCAAAAAGGGGGGATTTGGGTCAAAAAGGGATTTTGGGGTGAAAAAGGTGGGATTTGGGGTCAAAAAAGGGGTATTTGGATCCCAAAGGGGGGATTTGGGTCAAAAAGGGATTTTGGGGTGAAAAGGGGGGATTTGGGTTCCCAAGGGGGGATTTGGGTTCCCAAAGGGGGATTTGGGTCAAAAAAGGGGGATTTTGGGGTGAAAAATGGGGTATTTGGGGTGAAAAATGGGGATTTGGGGTAAAAAATGGGGATTTTGGGGTGAAAAATGGGGATTTGGGGTAAAAAAGGGGGATTTTGGGGTGAAAAATGGGATTTTTGGGGAAAAATGGGGTTTGGGTTGAAAAATGGGGATTTTGGGGTGAAAAATGGGATTTTGGGGTGAAAAAGGGGGATTTTAGGGTGAAAAATGGGGATTTGGGGTGAAAAAGGGGGATTTTGGGGTGAAAAATGGGATTTTGGGGTGAAAAATGGGGATTTTGAGGTGAAAAATGGGATTTTGGGGTGAAAAATGGGATTTTTTGGGGAAAAATGGGGATTTTGGGTGAAAAATGGGGATTTTGGGGTAAAAAAGGGGGATTTTGGGGTGAAAAATGGGGATTTTGGGGTAAAAAAGGGGGATTTTTGGGTGAAAAATGGGGATTTTGGGGTGAAAAATGGGATTTTGGGGTGAAAAATGGGGATTTGGGGTGAAAAATGGGATTTTGGGGTGAAAAATGGGGATTTTGGGGTGAAAAATGGGATTTTGGGGTGAAAAATGGGGATTTGGGGGTGAAAAATGGGATTTTTTGGGGAAAAATGGGGATTTGGGGTGAAAAATGGGGATTTTGGGGTGAAAAATGGGGATTTTGGGGGTCCTAATACCTTTGACACCCCCCCCCCCAGGGTCAAAGGTCGCCGGGCGCGGGGGGCGGAGCCTCTGCCCCGCGGGAAGAAGCTGCTGCTGAAGGTGGAGGGGCCGGACTCGGACTGAGGCCACGCCCCCTTGGCGCCGCGAAGCCACGCCCCCTCTTTACGCGCGAACCACGCCCCTTTACGCCGGAAGCCACGCCCCCTTACGCCATTAAAGCGCCGCCCCCCCCCCCCTTTGTAGTCACTGCCATGGGCGCTTAGCCCCGCCCACCGCGCCATGGCCACGCCCCCCGCCCGCTATGGCCACGCCCCCTTCGCTCCTTATAAGGCGGTTTTTATAATAAAGGAGTTTTGTATCGGCCCCGCCCCCCACCTAAATGAATTTATTGGGGGGGAGGGGTAATTAATGGGGTTAATGAGGGGGTAATTAGGAGGGGTCATTAATGGGGTTAATTAATGAGGGGGTAATTAATGGGGTTAATGAGGGGGTAATTAGATGGTAATGAGGGGGGATTAGGAGGGGTCATTAATGGGGTTAATTAATGAGGGGGTAATTAATGGGGTTAATGAGGGGGTAATTAGATGGTAATGAGGGGGGTGATTAGGAGGGGTCATTAATGCGGTTAATTAATGGGCTTAATGAGGGGTAATTAGATGGTAATGAGGGGGCGATTAGATGGTAATGAGGGGGTAATCAGGATGGGTCATTAATGGGGTTAATTAATGAGGGGGTAATTAATGGCGTTAATGAGGGGGTAATTAGATGGTAATGAGAGGGTAATTAGGGGGCATTAATGGGGTTAATTAGGGGTGGGGTAATTAATGGGCTTAATAAGAGGTAATTGGTAATTAAGGGGGTTAATTAGGAGGGGTCATTAATGGGCTTAATAAGGGGCAATTAGTTGGTAATGAGGGGGTAATTAGGAGGGGTCATTAATGGGTTAATTAGGGAGGGGGTAATTAATGGCCTTAATGAGGGGGTAATTAGGGTTATAAATAAGGTAATGGAGGTATTAATGAGGGGGGTTAATTAGGAGGGGTTAATTAATGGAGTCAAACCCCTCATTTTTGGGTTCAAAACCCCCATTTTTGGGTCAATCCCCCCCATTTTGGGTTCAAAACCCCCATTTTTGGCTCAATCCCCCCATTTTGGGTTCAAAACCCCCATTTTTGGGTCAATCCCCCCCATTTTTGGTTCGAAACCCCCATTTTTGGGTCAATCCCCCCCATTTTGGGTTCAAAACCTCCATTTTTGGGTCAATCCCCCCCATTTTGGGTTCAAAACCCCCATTTTTGGGTCAATCCCCCCCATTTTGGGCTCAAAACCCCCATTTTTGGGTCAATCCCCCCCATTTTGGGTTCAAAACCCCCATTTTTGGGTCAATCCCCCCCATTTTGGGTTCAAAACCCCCATTTTTGGGTCAATCCCCCCCATTTTGGGCTCAAAACCCCCATTTTTGGGTCAATCCCCCCCATTTTGGGCTCAAAACCCCCATTTTTGGGTCAATCCCCCCCATTTTGGGTTCAAAACCCCCATTTTTGGGTCAATCCCCCCCATTTTGGGTTCAAAACCCCCATTTTTGGGTCAATCCCCCCCATTTTGGGTTCAAAACCTCCATTTTTGGGTCAATCCCTCCCCATTTTGGGTTCAAAACCCCCATTTTTGGGTCAATCCCCCCCATTTTGGGTTCAAAACCCCCATTTTTGGGTCAATCCCCCCCATTTTGGGTTCAAAACCCCCATTTTTGGGTCAAACCCCCCCCATTTTGGGTTCAAAAAACCCATTTTTGGGTCAATCCCCCCATTTTGGGTTCAAAACCCCCATTTTTGGGTCAATCCCCCCCATTTTGGGTTCAAAACCCCCATTTTTGGGTCAATCCCCCCCATTTTGGGCTCAAAACCCCCATTTTTGGGTCAATCCCCCCATTTTGGGTTCAAAACCCCCATTTTTGGGTCAATCCACCCATTTTGGGTTCAAAACCCCCATTTTTGGGTCAATCCCCCCCATTTTGGGTTCAAAACCCCCATTTTTGGGTCAATCCCCCCCATTTTGGGCTCAAAACCCCCATTTTTGGGTCAATCCCCCCCATTTTGGGCTCAAAACCCCCATTTTTGGGTCAATCCCCCCCATTTTGGGTTCAAAACCCCCATTTTTGGGTCAATCCCCCCCATTTTGGGCTCAAAACCCCCATTTTTGGGTCAATCCCCCCCATTTTGGGTTCAAAACCCCCATTTTTGGGTCAATCCCCCCCATTTTGGGCTCAAAACCCCCATTTTTGGGTCAATCCCCCCCATTTTGGGTTCAAAACCCCCATTTTTGGGTCAATCCCCCCATTTTGGGTTCAAAACCCCCATTTTTGGGTCAATCCCCCCCATTTTGGGTTCAAAACCCCCATTTTTGGGTCAATTCCCCCATTTTGGGGTCAAAACCCCCATTTTTGGCTCAATCCCCCCCATTTTGGGCTCAAAACCCCCATTTTTGGGTTCAATCCCCCCTCATTTTGGGTTCAAAACCCCCATTTTTGGGTCAATCCCCCCCATTTTGGGTTCAAAACCCCCATTTTTGGGTCAATCCCCCCCATTTTGGGCTCAAAACCCCCATTTTTGGGTCAATCCCCCCATTTTGGGCTCAAAACCCCCATTTTTGGGTCAATCCCCCCCATTTTGGGCTCAAAACCCCCATTTTTGGGTCAATCCCTCCCCATTTTGGGTTCAAAACCCCCATTTTTGGGTCAATCCCCCCATTTTTGGGCTCAAAACCTCCATTTTTGGGTCAATCCCCCCCATTTTGGGTTCAAAACCCCCATTTTTGGCTCAATTTCCCCCATTTTGGGTTCAAAACCCCCATTTTTGGGTCAATCCCCCCCATTTTGGGTTCAAAACCCCCATTTTTGGGTCAATCCCCCCCATTTTGGGCTCAAAACCCCCATTTTTGGGGTCAATCCCCCCATTTTGGGTTCAAAACCCCCATTTTTGGGTCAATCCCTCCCCATTTTGGGTTCAAAACCCCCATTTTTGGGTCAATCCCCCCATTTTTGGGCTCAAAACCCCCATTTTTGGATCAATCCCCCCCATTTTTGGGCTCAAAACCCCCATTTTTGGGTCAATCCCCCCCATTTTGGGCTCAAAACCCCCATTTTTGGCTCAATCCCCCCCATTTTGGGCTCAAAACCCCCATTTTTGGGTTCAATCCCCCCTCATTTTGGGTTCAAAACCCCCATTTTTGGGTCAATCCCCCCATTTTGGGTTCAAAACCCCCATTTTTGGGTCAATCCCCCCCATTTTTGGTTCGAAACCCCCATTTTTGGGTCAATCCCCCCCATTTTGGGTTCAAAACCCCCATTTTTGGGTCAATCCCCCCCATTTTGGGTTCAAAACCCCCATTTTTGGGTCAATCCCCCCCATTTTGGGTTCAAAACCTCCATTTTTGGGTCAATCCCTCCCCATTTTGGGTTCAAAACCCCCATTTTTGGGTCAATCCCCCCCATTTTGGGTTCAAAACCCCCATTTTTGGGTCAATCCCCCCCATTTTGGGTTCAAAACCCCCATTTTTGGGTCAAACCCCCCCCATTTTGGGTTCAAAAAACCCATTTTTGGGTCAATCCCCCCATTTTGGGTTCAAAACCTCCATTTTTGGGTCAATCCCCCCCATTTTGGGTTCAAAACCCCCATTTTTGGGTCAATCCCCCCCATTTTGGGCTCAAAACCCCCATTTTTGGGTCAATCCCCCCATTTTGGGTTCAAAACCCCCATTTTTGGGTCAATCCACCCATTTTGGGTTCAAAACCCCCATTTTTGGGTCAATCCCCCCCATTTTGGGTTCAAAACCCCCATTTTTGGGTCAATCCACCCATTTTGGGTTCAAAACCCCCATTTTTGGGTTCAATCCCCCCCATTTTGGGTTCAAAACCCCCATTTTTGGGTCAATCCCCCCCATTTTGGGTTCAAAACCCCCATTTTTGGGTCAATCCCCCCCATTTTGGGTTCAAAACCCCCATTTTTGGGTCAATCCCCCCCATTTTGGGTTCAAAACCCCCATTTTTGGGTCAATCCCCCCCCATTTTGGGTTCAAAACCCCCATTTTTGGGTCAATCCCCCCCATTTTGGGTTCAAACCCCCCATTTTTGTGTCAATCCCCCCATTTTTGGGTTCAAAACCCCCATTTTTGGGTCAATCCCCCCCATTTTGGGTTCAAAACCCCCATTTTTGGGTCAATCCCCCCATTTTGGGTTCAAAACCTCCATTTTTGCGTCAATCCCCCCATTTTGGGTTCAAAACCTCCATTTTTGGGTCAATCCCCCACAATTTGGGTTCAAAACCCCCATTTTTGGGTCAATCCCCCCCATTTTGGGTTCAAAACCCCCATTTTTGGCTCAATCCCCCCCATTTTGGGCTCAAAACCCCCATTTTTGTGTCAATCCCCCCATTTTGGGCTCAAAACCCCCATTTTTGGGTCAAACCCCCCCATAGAAAACCAAAGCTTTTATTGCCCTTGGGAACGGGGCTAAACTGGGTGGACTGGGATGAACTGGGATGGACTGGGATGGATTGGGATGGATTGGGATGGACTGGGATGGACTGGGATGGATTGGGAGGTAACTGGGAGGTAACTGGGATAGACTGGGATGAACTGGGATGAACTGGGATGAACTGGGATGGACTGGGATGGACTGGGATGGACTGGGATGGACTGGGAGGTAACTGGGATGGACTGGGATGAACTGGGAGTAAACTGGGATGAACTGGGATGGACTGGGATGGACTGGGATGGACTGGGAGGTAACTGGGAGGTAACTGGGATGGATTGGGATGAACTGGGATGAACTGGGATGGATTGGGATGAACTGGGATGGATTGGGAGGTAACTGGGAGGTAACTGGGATGGATTGGGATGGACTGGGATGGACTGGGATGGACTGGGAGGTAACTGGGAGGTAACTGGGGTGGGCTGGGATGGACTGGGATGAACTGGGATGAACTGGGATGGACTGGAATGAACTGGGACTGAACTGGGACTGCACTGACTTGGTCTGTACTGGGATGTGCTGGGATAAACTGGGACTAAACTGGGATGAACTGGGATGAACTGGGATGGACTGGGACTGAACTGGGACTGCACTGAATTGGTCTGTACTGGGATGTGCTGGGATGAACTGGGAATGAACTGGGATGAACTGGGACTAAACTGGGATGAACTGGGATGAACTGGAAATGAACTGGGATGAACTGGGATGAACTGGAAATGAACTGGGATGAACTGGGACTGAACTGGGATGAACTGGTCTGTACTGGGATGTGCTGGGATAAACTGGGACTAAACTGGGATGAACTGGTCTGTACTGGGATGAACTGGGATGAACTGGGACTAAACTGGGTCTGAACTGGGATGAGCTGGGAATGAACTGGGATGAACTGGGACGAACTGGGACTAAACTGGTCTGAACTGGGACTAAACTGGGATGTGCTGGGATGAACTGGGATGTAAGTGGGACTGAACTGGTCTGAACTGGTCTGAACTGGTCTGAACTGGTCTGAACTGGTCTGTACTGGTCTGAACTGGTCTGAACTGGTCTGTACTGGTTTGAGCTCAGTCCCGGTGCAGCCGCAGCCGGAACGCCACCCTGCCGGCGAACTTGTCCCTCCCGTCGCCGCTGTCGCGATAGTCGCCTCCGCTGTCGCGATAGTCGCCGCCTTTATCGCGATAGTCGCCGCCTTTATCGCGATAGTCCCCTCCGCTATCGCGATAGTCGCCGCCGTTATCGCGATATTCGCCGCCGTTATCGCGATAGTCGCCGCCGCTGTCGCGATAGTCGCCGCGCCGCCCCTCCCGCAGCCGGCACTCCACGTGGTGCTGCACCCCCGGCGTGGCGTTGGCGAAGAGCACGGCCACCACCGGCTGGGAGTAGTTCACCTGCGGTGGGGCAGAGAGAGAGACTATGGGGCGCTATGGGGTGTTCTATGGGGTTTTCTATGGGGCGCTATGGGGTTTTCTATGGGGTGTTCTATGGGGCGCTATGGGGTGTTCTATGGGGTCCCTATGGGGTTTTCTATGGGGCGCTATGGGGCTCTATGGGGTCCCTATGGGGCTCTATGGGGGTCTATGGATCTCTATGGGGTCCCTATGGGGCGCTATGGGGTTCTATGGGGCTCTATGGGGTCCCTATGGGGCGCTATGGGGTTCTATGGGGCTCTATGGGGTCCCTATGGGGCGCTATGGGGTTTTCTATGGGGCGCTATGGGGTCCTATGGGGTTTTCTATGGGGCGCTATGGGGCTCTGTGGGTCTCTATGGGGTCCCTATGGCGTGCTATGGGGTCCCTATGGGGCTCTATGGGGTCCCTATGGGGCGCTATGGGGTTTTCTATGGGGTCCCTATGGGGCGCTATGGGGTTTTCTATGGGGCTCTATGGGGTCCCTATGGGGCGCTATGGGTTTTTCTATGGGGCTCTATGGGGTCCCTATGGGGTTCTATGGGGTCCCTATGGGGTTCTATGGGGTCCCTATGGGGCTCTATGGGGTTCTCTGGGGTTCTATGGGGTCCCTATAGGGCTCTATGGGTCTCTATGTGGTCCCTATGGCGTTCTATGGGTCTCTATGGGGTCCCTATGGGGCTCTATGGGGTCCCTATGGGGTTCTATGGGTCTCTATGGGGTTCTATGGGGTCCCTCTGGGTCTCTATGGGATCCCTATGGGGGGCTATGGGGTCCCTATGGGGTTCTATGGGGTCCCTATGGGTCTCTATGGGGTACCTATGGGGCTCTATGGGGTCCCTGTGGGGCTCTATGGGTCTCTATGGAGTCCCTATGGGGTTCTATGGGTCTCTATGGGGCCCCTATGGGGTTCTATGGGGTCCCTATGGGTCTCTATGGGGTCCCTATGGGGTGCTATGGGGTCCCTATGGGGTTCTATGGGTCTCTATGGGGCCCCTATGGGGTTCTATGGGTCTCTATGGGGCTCCTATGGGGTTCTATGGGGTCCCTGTGGGGTTCTATGGGGTCCCTGTGGGGTTCTATGGGGTGCCTATGGGTCTCTATGGGGTATCTATGGGGCTCTATGTGCCCCATAGGACCTCAGCACCCTAGCACCCATGGGTGCCCCATAAGACACTCCTCTCCCAGCACCCATGGGTGCCCCATAGGACACTCCTCTCCCAGCACCCAGGGGTGCCCCATAGCACCCATGGGTGCCCTATAGGACCAACCCCCACCCCCAGCACCCATTGGTGCCCCATAGGACCTCAGCGCCCTAGCACCCATGGGTGCCCCATAGGACCCATTGGTGCCCCATAGGACCACCACCCCCAACACCCATGGGTGCCCCATAGGACCCCTGTCCCCCAGCACCCATGGGTGCCCCATAGGACCCATTGGTGCCCGATAGGACCCATTGGTGCCCCATAGGACCTCCGCGCCCTAGCACCTATGGGTGCCCCATAGCACCCATGGGTGCCCCATAGGACCAACCCCCACCCCCAGCACCCATGGGTGCCCCATAGGACCACCACCCCAGCATCCATGGGTGCCCCATAGGACATCCCTCTCCCAGCACCCATGGGTGCCCCATAGGACCTCCGTGCCCCAGCACCCATGGGTGCCCCATAGGACACCCCTCTCCCAGCACCCATGGGTGCCCTATAGGACACCCCTCTCCCAGCACCCATGGGTGCCCTATAGGACCCCTGTCCCCCAGCACCCATGGGTGACCCATAGGACACCCCTCTCCCAGCACCCATGGGTGCCCTATAGGACCCCTGTCCCCCAGCACCCATGGGTGCCCCATAGGACCCATTGGTGCCCCATAGGACCACCACCCCCAGCACCCATGGGTGCCCCATAGGACCACCACCCCCAGCACCCATGGGTGCCCCATAGGACCCCTGTCCCCCAGCACCCATGGGTGCTCCATAGCACCCATGGGTGCCCCATAGGACACATTGGTGCCCCATAGGACCACCACCCCCAGCACCCATGGGTGCCCCATAGGACCCCTGTCCCCCAGCACCCATGGGTGCCCCATAGCACCCATGGGTGCCCCATAGCACTCACGTGCACCCTCTTGCCGTAGTAGGGGAAGTACATGAGGTCCACGGAGCCATTGGGGGGGAAGAGGTGGAGGGGGCCCAGGAGGGCGGCGTCTTCCTCGTCCTATGGGGCAGGAGGCGAGGGGTGAGCGCCCTGCCCCATAGCGACCCATAGAGACCCCATAGAGACCCATAGAGACCCATAGAGACCCCATAGAGACCCATAGTGACCCATAGAGACCCCATAGAGACCCATAGTGACCCATAGAGACCCATAGTGACCCATAGTGACCCATAGAGACCCCAGAGAGACCCATAGCGACCCCATAGAGACCCCAGAGAGACCCCAGAGAGACCCATAGCGACCTATAGAGACCCATAGTGACCCATAGAGACCCCATAGCGACCCATGGAGACCACAGAGAGACCCATAGCGACCCCATAGAGACCCATAGAGACCCCATAGAGACCCATAGCGACCCATAGAGACCCATAGCGACCCATAGAGACCCCATAGAGACCCATAGCGACCCATAGAGACCCATAGCGACCTATAGAGACCCATAGAGACCCCATAGCGACCCCGTAGAGACCCATAGCAACCCATAGAGACCCCAGAGATACCCATAGTGACCCCATAGAGACCCATAGCGACCCATAGAGACCCATAGAAACCCCAGAGAGACCCCTCTCTGCTCCATAGAGACCCCTCTCTGCCCCATAGAGCCCCCTTAATACCCCCCACTGCCCCATAGACAACCCAATCACCCTTTTCTGCCCCATAGACCCCCCAAATACCCTCCATAGCCCCCTATATACCCCCTATAGCCCCCTATATCCCCCTATACCCCCCATACCCCCCCATTTCCTGCCCCATATCCCCCCCAAACCCACCCATATCCCCCCTATACCTCCCCATATCCTGCCCCATATCCTCCCTATACCCCCCCATACCCCACATATCCCCCCCATATCCCCCCCTTACCCCCCCATATCCTGCCCCATATCCCCCCATACCCCCCATATCCCCCCCATACCCCCCCATATCCCCCCATACCCCCCCATATCCCCCCACATCCCCCCTATATGCCCCCCATACCCCCCCATATCCCCCCATACGCCCCTCATATCCCCCCATACCCCCCCATATCCTGCCCCATATCCTCTCATACCCACCCATACCCCCCATATCCCCCCATATCCTGCCCCATATCCCCCCCTACCCCCCCATATCCCCCCATATCCTGCCCCATATTCTGCCCCATATCCACCCCCATACCCCCTATATCCCCCCATACCTCCCCTATATCCCCCCCATACCCCCCCATACCCTGCCCCATACTCCCCCATATCCCCCCATACCCCCCCATATCCTGCCCCATATCCCCCCATACCCCCCCATATCCCCCCATATCCCCCCATAACCCCCATATCCTGCCCCATATCCCTCCCATACCCCCCCATATCCCCCTATATCCCCCCCCATACCCACCCATACCCCCCATATCCCCCCATACCTCCCCCATATCCCCCCATATCCTGCCCCATATCCCCCCCTACCCCCCCATATCCCCCCATAACCCCCATATCCTGCCCCATATTCTGCCCCATATCCCTCCCATACCCCCCCATATCCCCCTATATCCCCCCCATACCCCACCCCACATCCTGCCCCACATCCTGCCCCACATCCCAGTCCCTTACACTGGTGTCCGACTGCCCCTGCGGCCGGGGAGAGAGAACGGGGTATTATGGGATGGCAGGGGGGTATTATGGGATGGCGGGGGGGGTACCATGGGGTATTATGGGATGGCAGGGGGGGTATTATGGGATGGAGGGGGGGGTACCATGGGGTATTATGGGATGGAGGGGGGTACCATGGGGTATTATGGGATGGCAGGGGGGGTACCATGGGGTATTATGGGATGGAGGGGGGGTACCATGGGGTATTATGGGATGGAGGGGGGGGTACCATGGGGTATTATGGGATGGAGGGGGGGTACCATGGGGTATTATGGGATGGAGGGGGGGTACCATGGGGTATTATGGGATGGCAGGGGGGTACCATGGGGTATTATGGGATGGAGGGGGGGTACCATGGGGTATTATGGGATGGAGGGGGGGGTACCATGGGGTATTATGGGATGGCAGGGGGGTATTATGGGATGGAGGGGGGTACCATGGGGTATTATGGGATGGCAGGGGGGGTACCATGGGGTATTATGGGATGGAGGGGGGGTACCATGGGGTATTATGGGATGGAGGGGGGGTACCATGGGGTATTATGGGATGGAGGGGGGGTACCATGGGGTATTATGGGATGGCAGGGGGGGTACCATGGGGTATTATGGGATGGAGGGGGGGTACCATGGGGTATTATGGGATGGAGGGGGGGGTACCATGGGGTATTATGGGATGGCAGGGGGGGTACCGTGGGGTATTATGGGATGTCATGGGGTATTATGGGATGGAGGGGGGGTACCATGGGGTATTATGGGATGGCAGGGGGGGTACCATGGGGTATTATGGGATGGAGGGGGGTATTATGGGATGGAGGGGGGGTACCATGGGGTATTATGGGATGGAGGGGGGGTACCGTGGGGTATTATGGGATGGAGGGGGGGGTACCGTGGGGTATTATGGGATGTCATGGGATACGATGGGATATTATGGGATGTCATGGGGTATGATGGGATACTATGGGGTATTATGGGATGTCATGGGGTATTATGGGATGCTAGGGGATATTATAGGATACTATGGAATATTATGAGATACAATGGGATATTATGGGATGTCATGGGATACGATGAGCTATTATGGGATGTCATGGGATATTACAGGATATCATGGGATGTCATGGTATACTATGGGATATTATGGGATGTCATGGGATATTATGGGATATCGTGGGATATGATGGGATATTATGAGATATTATGGGATATTATGGGATATCATGCAATACCATTTATATTATGGGATATTATGGGATATGGGACATTATGGGAGATGCTGGGCACCCAGCAGCATTTTGGGGTGAAAATAACCTATTTTGGGGCACCTAAGTGGGATTCTGGGGTGAAAACAGCACATTTGGGGACTTCTAGAAGTATTTTGGGGTGAGAAGAGCAGATTTGGGGGCATCTAGAAGGCTTTTGGGGTGAAATTGCACCATTTGGGGCAATTAGAAGGGGTTTGGGGCAAAAAGAGCACATTTTGGATCATTCAAGAGCGTTTTTGGGGTTGAGAATAGCACTTTCAGGGGCATTCAGCAGCCTTTTGGGGTGAAAAGAACCTATTTTGGGGTATCTAGAAGCATTTTGGGGTGAAAATAGCACATTTTGGGTCATTAAGCAGCATTTTGGGGTGAAAATAGCACATTTTGGGTCATTAAGCAGCCTTTTGGGGTGAAAAGAACCTATTTTGGGGCATCTAGAAGCATTTTGGGGTGAAAATAGCACATTTTGGGGCATTCAGCAGCATTTTGGGGTGAAAAGAACCTATTTTGGGGCATCTAGAAGCATTTTTGGGTGAAAATACCCTATTTTGGGGTATCTAGAAGCATTTTGTGGTGAAAAGAGCACATTTTGGGGCATTAAGCAGCATTTTGGGGTGAAAATAGCACATTTTGGGGCATTAAGCAGCATTTTTGGGTGAAAATACCCTATTTTGGGGCATCTAGAAGCATTTTGGGGTGAAAAGAGCACATTTTGGGGCATTCAGCAGCATTTTGGGATGAAAATAGCACATTTTGGGGCATTCAGCAGCATTTTGGGGTGAAAAGAGCACATTTTGGGGCATCTAGAAGCATTTTGGGGTGAAAATAGCACATTTTGGGGCATTCAGCAGCATTTTGGGGTGAAAATAGCACATTTTGGTGCATTCAGCAGCCTTTTGGGGTGAAAAGAACCTATTTTGGGGCATCTAGAAGCATTTTGGGGTGAAAACAGCACATTTTGGGGCATTCAGCAGCATTTTGGGGTGAAAAGAACCTATTTTGGGGCATCTAGAAGCATTTTGGGGTGAAAAGAGCACATTTTGGTGCATTCAGCAGCATTTTGGGGTGAAAAGAGCACATTTTGGGTCATTAAGCAGCATTTTGGGGTGAAAATAGCACATTTTGGGGCATTCAGCAGCATTTTGGGGAGAAAATAGCACATTTTGGGGCATTCAGCAGCATTTTGGTGTGAAAATAGCACATTTTGGGGCATTCAGCAGCATTTTGGGGTGAAAATAGCACATTTTGGTGCATTCAGCAGCCTTTTGGGGTGAAAAGAACCTATTTTGGGGCATCTAGAAGCATTTTGGGGTGAAAACAGCACATTTTGGGGCATTCAGCAGCATTTTGGGGTGAAAAGAACCTATTTTGGGGCATCTAGAAGCATTTTGGGGTGAAAAGAGCACATTTTGGTGCATTCAGCAGCATTTTGGGGTGAAAAGAGCACATTTTGGGTCATTAAGCAGCATTTTGGGGGTGAAAATAGCACATTTTGGGGCATTCAGCAGCATTTTGGGGAGAAAATAGCACATTTTGGGGCATTCAGCAGCATTTTTGGTGTGAAAATAGCACATTTTGGGGCATTCAGCAGCATTTTGGGGTGAAAAGAGCACATTTTGGGGCATTCAGCAGCATTTTGGGGTGAAAAGAGCACATTTTGGGGCATTAAGCAGCATTTTGGGGTGAAAAGAGCACATTTTGGGGCATTCAGCAGCATTTTGGGGTGAAAATAGCACATTTTGGGGCATTCAGCAGCCTTTTGGGGTGAAAAGAGCACATTTTGGGTCATTAAGCAGCATTTTGGGGTGAAAAGAGCACATTTTGGGGCATTCAGCAGCATTTTGGGGTGAAAATAGCACGTTTTGGGGCATTCAGCAGCATTTTGGGTGAAAATAGCACATTTTGGGGCATTCAGCAGCATTTTGGAGTGAAAATAGCACATTTTGGGGCATTCAGCAGCATTTTGGGGTGAAAAGAACCTATTTTGGGGCATCTAGAAGCATTTTGGGGTGAAAATAGCACATTTTGGGTCATTAAGCAGCATTTTGGGGTGAAAATAGCACATTTTGGGTCATTAAGCAGCCTTTTGGGGTGAAAAGAACCTATTTTGGGGCATCTAGAAGCATTTTGGGGTGAAAATAGCACATTTTGGGGCATTCAGCAGCATTTTGGGGTGAAAAGAACCTATTTTGGGGCATCTAGAAGCATTTTTGGGTGAAAATACCCTATTTTGGGGTATCTAGAAGCATTTTGTGGTGAAAAGAGCACATTTTGGGGCATTAAGCAGCATTTTGGGGTGAAAATAGCACATTTTGGGGCATTCAGCAGCATTTTGGGGTGAAAAGAGCACATTTTGGGGTGAAAAGAGCACATTTTGGGGCATTCAGCAGCATTTTTGGGTGAAAATACCCTATTTTGGGGCATCTAGAAGCATTTTGGGGTGAAAAGAGCACATTTTGGGGCATTCAGCAGCCTTTTTGGGTGAAAATAACACATTTTGGGTCATTAAGCAGCATTTTGGGGTGAAAATAGCACATTTTGGGTCATTAAGCAGCATTTTGGGGTGAAAATAGCACATTTTGGTGCATTCAGCAGCATTTTGGGGTGAAAATAGCACATTTTGGGTCATTAAGCAGCATTTTGGGGTGAAAATAGCACATTTTGGTGCATTCAGCAGCATTTTGGGGAGAAAATAGCACATTTGGGGTCATCTAGAAGGCTTTCGGCATGAAAATAGCGCTTTTTGGCTCATCTAGAAGCAATTTTGGGGTGAATTGAGGCTATTTTGGGGGTCAACCCCCCCTTACCAGGTCACCCTTTGATCGGGGCCGCTGGGGAGAGACGAGAGGCAGTGAGGGGGGGCACTGGGTTATACTGGGGGGGTAATGGGGAGACTGGGAGGATAATGGGGTGATAATGGGGTGATAATGGGGTGATAATGGGGTGATAATGGGGAGACTGGGGTGATACTGGGGTGATAATGGGGATACTGGGGTTATACTGGGGTGATAAAGGGGTGATAATGGGGATACTGGGGTGATACTGGGGTGATAATGGGGATATTGGAGGGATACTGGGGGGATACTGGGATGATAAAGGGGATATTGGGGTGATAATGGGATGATGCTGGTGTGATAATGGGGATACTGGGGTGATACTGGGGTGATAATGGGGATATTGGAGGGATACTGGGGGGATACTGGGATGATAAAGGGGATATTGGGGTGATAATGGGATGATGCTGGTGTGATAATGGGGATACTGGGGTGATACTGGGGTGATAATGGGGATACTGGGGCGATACTGGGAGGATGCTCGTGTGCTAATGGGGATACTGGTGTGATACTGGGGATACTGGGGGGATACTGGTGTGACACTGGGGATACTGGTGTGATACTGGGGATACTGGGGATACTGGTGTGACACTGGGGATACTGGTGTGACACTGGGGATACTGGGGGGATACTGGTGTGATACTGGGGATACTGGGGGGATACTGGTGTGATACTGGGGATACTGGTGTGATACTGGGGATACTGGGGGGATACTGGTGTGATACTGGGGATACTGGTGTGATACTGGGGATACTGGGGGGATACTGGTGTGATACTGGGGATACTGGGGGGATACTGGTGTGATACTGGGGATACTGGTGTGATACTGGGGATACTGGGGGGATACTGGTGTGATACTGGGGATACTGGTGTGATACTGGGGATACTGGTGTGATACTGGGGATACTGGGGGATACTGGTGTGATACTGGGGATACTGGTGTGATACTGGGGATACTGGTGTGATACTGGGGATACTGGGGGGATACTGGTGTGATACTGGGGATACTGGTGTGATACTGGGGATACTGGTGTGATACTGGGGTCACCTTTGCTGCGCAGACCACGTTGATGCTCTTGTTCCTCCCAGGGAAGAAGTTGATGATCTATGGGATGAGAAGGGTTAAGGCACCACTATGGACCAGTATGGACCAGTATGGACCAGTATGGACCAGTGCACTGCAGTAAGTAACGCATCCGAGGCCATCCCAGTGCATCCCAGTGCTCCCAGTCCAATGCATTCCATTGCCAAGCCATTGCAATGGGCTTCATCCCAGCACCGCGCTGGGTCCTAGTGCCTGCCTGTCCCATCCCCGGTCCCCATCCCATTGCCCCCCATCCCCATCCCATTGCCCTCCCATTGCTCCCAGTCTCCATCCCATTGCCCCCCATCACCACCCCAGTGCTCCCAGTCTCTCCCAGTCCTTCCCAGTGCCCCCCAGTCCAATGCACCCCATTGCCAAGCCCCCCAAGCCATTGCAATGGGCTTCATCCCAGCACCGCGCAGGGTCCTAGTGCCCACCAGTCCCATCCCCAGTCCCCATCCCATTGCCTCCCATTGCTCCCAGTCACCATCCCATTGCCCCCCATCACCACCCCAGTGGTCCCAGTCCCTCCCAGTGCCTCCCAGTCCAATGCACCCCATTGCCAAGCCCCCCAAGCCATTGCAATGGGCTTCATCCCAGCCCCGCGCTGGGTCCTAGTGCCCGACCCCTCGCAGGGTCCTAGTGCCCTCCAGTCCCACCGCCGGTCCCCATCCCATTGCCCCCCCCAATCCCCATCCCATTGCCCCCCATCGCTCCCAATCCCCACCCCAATGCCCCCCATCCCCACCCCAGTCCCTCCCAGTCCCTCCCACTCTCACCCTATTGATCTTGACGAGCACGCAGGGCTGGCCCGTGCCGTAGCCGTAGGTCTCGCTATGGGGCGGCCCCAGCCCCGCGCAGGGTCCTAGAGCGCTCCGGTTAAAGCGGCAGGCCCGCTTGGGCACGTTGGGGACCCCGTCGTCGGGTTGCTCGTTGTAACGGCCCGGGGTGCAGGCGGCGTTGCGGGCGGCCTGGACGCTGTCGTTGTAGGCTGAAGGAGGAGGCAAGGGACCCGCAGCACCCATAGGGCACCCATGGGATCCGTAGGGCACCCTGAGGGTCCGTAGGGCACCCGTAGAGCGCCCTGAACGGCCATAGAGCAGCCATAGCAACCATAGAGCATCCATAAAGCATCCGGAGCAACCACAGTGTCCATAGCAACCACGGAGCATCCATAGCAACCATAGAGCATCCATAAAGCATCCGGAGCAACCACAGAGCATCCATAGCAACCATAGAGCATCCATAGAGCATCCATAGCAACCACAGCATCCATAGCAACCACAGAGCATCCATAGCAACCATAGAGCATCCATAAAGCACCCAGAGCAACCACAGAGCATCCATAGCAACCATAGAGCATCCATAAAGCATCCATAGCAACCACAGCATCCATAGCAACCACAGAGGATCCATAGCAACCATAGAGCATCCATAAAGCATCCATAGCAACCACAGGGTCCATAGCAACCACAGAGGATCCATAGCAACCATAGACCATCCATAAAGCATCCATAGCAACTACAGTGTCCATAGCAACCACAGAGCATCCATAGAGTCCATAGTAACCATAGAGCATCCATAAAGCATCCAGAGCAACCAGTGTCCATAGCAACCACAGAGCAACCATAGCTTCCATAGTAACTATAGAGCATCCATTAAGCATCCAGAGCAACCACAGTGTCCATAGCAACCACAGAACATCCATAGCAACCATAGAGCATCCATAAAGCATCCATAGCAACCACAGTGTCCATAGCAACCACAGAGGATCCATAGCAACCATAGAGCATCCATAAAGCATCCAGAGCAACCACAGTGTCCATAGCAACCACAGAGCATCCATAGGAACCACAGAGCATCCATAAAGCATCCATAGCAACCACAGAGCATCCATAGCAACCATAGAGCATCCATAGAGCATCCATAGCAACCATAGCTTCCATAGTAACCATAGAGCATCCATAAAGCATCCATAGCAACCAGGGTCCATAGCAACCACAGAGCATCCATAGCAACCACAGTGTCCACAGCAACCACAGAGGATCCATAGCAACCATAGAGCATCCATAAAGCATCCAGAGCAACCACAGTGTCCATAGCAACCACAGAGGATCCATAGCAACCATAGACCATCCATAAAGCATCCATAGGAACCACAGTGCCCATAGCAACCATAGAGCATCCATAGCAACCAAAGAGCATCCCTAGAGTCCATAGTAACCATAGAGCATTCAGAAAGCATCCATAGCAACCACAGTGTCCATAGCAACCACAGAGCATCCATAGCAACCACAGTGTCCATAGCAACCACAGAACATCCATAGCAACCATAGAGCATCCATAAAGCATCCATAGCAACCACAGTGTCCATAGCAACCACAGAGCATCCATAGCAACCATAGAGAGTCCATAAAGCATCCATAGCAACCACAGTGTCCATAGCAACCACAGAGCATCCATAGCAACCATAGAGCATCCATAAAGCATCCATAGCAACCACAGTGTCCATAGCAACCACAGAGCATCCATAGCAACCATAGAGAGTCCATAAAGCATCCATAGCAACCACAGTGTCCATAGCAACCACAGAGCATCCATAGCAACCATAGAGTGTCCATAAAGCATCCATAGCAACCACAGTGTCCATAGCAACCACAGAGCATCCATAGCAACCATAGACCATCCATAAAGCATCCATAGCAACCACAGTGTCCATAGCAACCACAGAGCATCCATAGCAACCATAGAGCATCCATAGCAACCACAGAGCATCCATAAAGCATCCATAGCAACCACAGTGTCCATAGCAACCACAGAGCATCCATAGCAACCATAGAGCGTCCATAAAGCATCCATAGCAACCACAGTGTCCATAGCAACCACAGAGCATCCATAGCAACCATAGAGTGTCCATAAAGCATCTAGAGCAACCACAGTGTCCATAGCAACCACAGAGCATCCATAGCAACCACAGAGCATCTATAGCAACCACAGAGCATTCAGAAAGCATCCATAGCAACCACAGAGCATCCATAGCAACCACAGAGCATCCATAGCAACCACAGAGCATCCATAAAGCGTCCATAGCAACTACAGCATTCAAAGCAACCCAGTCGTCCCAGTGCCTCCCGGGATGGCCTAGAGCCCTCCCAGTACCCCCCATTATGTCCTATTGGTATCCCAGTACCCCACATTATGGTCTATGGGCATCCCAGTGCCTCCCAGTATGGCCTATGGCCATACCAGCACCCCCAATATGGCCTGTGGGCATACCAGTATGGTCTATGGGCATCCCAGCACACCCCAGTATGGCCTATGGGCATCCCAGTGCCTCCCAGTATGGCCTAGGGACATCCCAGTAGGGTCTATGAGCATCCCAGTACCCCTCATTATGGCCTATAGGCATCCCAGCACCACCCATTAAGGCCTATGGGCATCCCAGTGCCTCCCAGTATGGCCTATGGGCATCCCAGTATAGTCTATGGGCCTCCCAGTATGGCCTATGGGCATCCCAGTATCCCCCATTATGGTCTATGGGCATCCCAGTGCCTCCCAGTATGGCCTATGGGCATCCCAGTATAGTCTATGGGCCTCCCAGTATGGCCTATGGGCATCCCAGTATCCCCCATTATGGTCTATGGGCATCCCAGTGCCTCCCAGTATGGCCTATGGGCATCCCAGTATAGTCTATGGGCATCCCAGTATGGCCTATGGGCATCCCAGTATAGTCTATGGGCCTCCCAGTATGGCCCTATGGGCATCCCAGTATCCCCCATTATGGTCCATGGGCATCCCAGTATCCCCCATTATGGTCTATGGTCATCCCAGTGCCTCCCAGTATGGCCTATGCGCATCCCAGTATGGTCTATGTGCATCCTGGTAGGGTCTATGGGCATCCCAGTGCTTCCCAGTATGGCCTAGAGCCCTCCCAGTGCCCTCATTATGGCCTATGGGCATCCAGGAGCCCCCATTAAGGCATATGGGCATCCCAGTGCCTCCCAGTATGGCCTATGGGCATCCCAGTATAGTCTATGGGCCTCCCAGTATGGCCTATGGGCATCCCAGTATCCCCCATTATGGTCTATGGGCATCCCAGTATCCCCCATTATGGTCTATGGTCATCCCAGTGCCTCCCAGTATGGCCTATGCGCATCCCAGTATGGTCTATGGACATCCTGGTAGGGTCTATGGGCATCCCAGTGCTTCCCAGTATGGCCTAGAGCCCTCCCAGTGCCCTCATTAGGGCCTATGGGCATCCCAGGAGCCCCCATTAAGGCATATGGGCATCCCAGTGCCTCCCAGTATGGCCTATGGGCATCCCAGTATGGTCTATGGGCCTCCCAGTATGGCCTATGA
>NW_026893394.1:47500-48718 GCF_033815535.1 Pezoporus flaviventris | reverse complement strand
TAACCCTAAACCTAACCATAACCCTAAGCCTAACCCTAACCCCCTAACCCTAACCCTAAACCCTAACCCTAACCCTAAACCCCCTAACCCCTAACCCCCTAACCCTAACCCTAACCCTAACCCTAACCCTAAGCTTTCACCAGCTTTCCCTCCTGGCTCTTCGATTGTGGGAGCAGACGGCAACTGTTCGTGCTCTACTCACTGTGCAGCTGGGCAGCCGAGAGCAAGCTCCGAAGAGGGTGCATTCAAATGGACCTTTAGGTATGAAAGCGAGGAGCGACAGCAATGATGGTGACACCGTTGCAAAGCTGACTGTGTGCTGAAGATGCCCAGCACATGCTTTCCCCCTGGCTCTTCGGATCTGGGAGCAGAAGCCAGACGTTCGTGCACTAATCGTTCTGCCCCTGGGCAGCCGAGAACAAGCTTCGGAGAGGTTGCATTCAAATGGACTTTTAAGTATGAAAGCGAGGAGCGACAGCAATGATGGTGACACCGTTGCAAAGCTGACTGTGTGCTGAAGATGCCCAGCACATGCTTTCCCTCCTGGCTCTTCGGCTCTGGGAGCAGAGGCCAGACGTTCGTGCTCTAATCGCTGTGCTACTTGGCAGCTCAGAGCAAGCTCCGTAGAGGTTGCATTCGAGTGGACTTTTAGGTATGAAAGCGAGGAGCGACAGCAATGATGGTGACACCGTTGCAAAGCTAACTGTGTGCTGAGATGCCCAGCACATGCTTTCCCTCCTGGCTCTTCGACTGTGGGAGCAGACGGCAACCGTTCGTGCTCTACTCACTGTGCTGCTGGGCAGCCGAGAGCAAGCTCCGAAGAGGGTGCATTCAAATGGACCTTTAGGTATGAAAGCGAGGAGCGACAGCAATGATGGTGACACCGTTGCAAAGCTGACGTGTGCTGAAGATGCCCAGCACATGCTTTCCCTCCTGGCTCTTCGACTGTGGGAGCAGACGGCAACCGTTCGTGCTCTACTCACTGTGCTGCTGGGCAGCCGAGAGCAAGCTCTGAAGAGGGTGCATTCAAATGGGACCTTTAGGTATGACACTGAGGAGCGACAGCAATGATGGTGACACCGTTGCAAAGCTGACTGTGTGCTGAAGATGCCCAGCACATGCTTTCCCTCCTGGCTCTTCGGCGCTGGGAGCAGAGGCCAGACGTTCGTGCACTAATCGCTGAGCTTCTGGGCAGCTGAGAAGCAGCTTTGGAGAGGT
>NW_026893393.1:0-25022 GCF_033815535.1 Pezoporus flaviventris | reverse complement strand
TGTCCATTGTTGCTTTCACTGCTAACACTCATACAGGAAAAGCATTTGAATAGAATCAGTCCAGAGCCTGCTCCCTGCTGGCAGCAACACAGCAACAGAATGAACAGTGGCATCTGCTCACACGGCAGAAGGACCAGCAGGGAAAGCTAGTGCTCTGCTTCTTCAGCACACAAGCAGCTTTGCAACGGGGTCACCATCATTGCAGTCTCTCCTCGGTTTCATACCTAAAAGTCCATTTGAATCCAAATTCTCAGGTGGTGTCTCTCAGCTGCCCAGCAGCACAGTTAGTACAGCACGAACGTTTGGCCTCTGTTCCCACAGCAGAAGAACCAGGATTGAAAGCTGGTGCTGGACCTGTTCAGCACACAATCCCCTTTACATTGGTGCATCCATCGTTGCTTTCACTGCTCACTTTCATACAGGAAAAGCATTTGAATGGAATCAGTCCAGAGCCTGCTCTCTGCTGCGCAGCAACACAGTCAGCACAGAATGAACAGTGGCATCTGCTCACACAGCAGCAGGACCAGCAGGGAAAGCTAGTACTCTGCTTCTTCAGCACACAAGCAGCTTTGCAACGGGGTCACCATCATTGCAGTCTCTCCTCGGCTTCATACCTAAAAGTCCGTTTGAATCCGAATTCTCAGGTGGTGTCGCTCAGCTGCCCAGCAGCACAGTGAGTACAGCACGAACGTTTGGCCTCTGCTCCCACAGCAGAAGAGCCAGTATTGAAAGCTGGTGCTGGACCTGTTCAGCACACAATCCCCTTTACATTGGTGCCTCCATCGTTGCTTTCACTGCTCACATTCATACAGGAAAAGCATTTGAATGGAATCAGTCCAGAGCCTGCTCTCTGCTGCGCAGCAACACAGTCAGCACAGAATGAACAGTGGCATCTGCTCACACGGCAGAAGGAGCAGCAGGGAAAGCTAGTGCTGTGTCTCTTCAGCACACAAGCAGCTTTGCAACGGGGTCACCATCATTGCAGTCTCTCCTCGGTTTCATACCTAAAAGTCCATTGGAATCCTAATTCTCAGGTGGTGTCTCTCAGCTGCCCAGCAGCACAGTGAGTACAGCACGAACGTTTGGCCTCTGCTCCCACAGCAGAAGAACCAGGATTGAAAGCTGGTGCTGGACCTGTTCAGCACACAATCACCTTTACATTGGTGCATCCATCGTTGCTTTCACTGCTCACTTTCATACAGGAAAAGCATTTGAATAGAATCAGTCCAGAGCCTGCTCTCTGCTGCGCAGCAACACAGTCAGCACAGAATGAACAGTGGCATCTGCTCACACGGCAGAAGGACCAGCAGGGAAAGCTAGTGCTCTGCTTCTTCAGCACACAAGCAGCTTTGCAACGGGGTCACCATCATTGCAGTCTCTCCTCGGCTTCATACCTAAAAGTCCATTTGAATCCAAATTCTCAGGTGGTGTCTCTCTGCTGCGCAGCAGCACAGTGAGTACAGCACGAACGTTTGGCCTCTGCTCCCACAGCAGAAGAGCCAGGATTGAATGCTGGTGCTGGACCTGTTCAGCACACAATCCCCTTTACATTGGTGCCTCCATCGTTGCTTTCACTGCTCACTTTCATACAGGAAAAGCATTTGAATGGAATCAGTCCAGAGCCTGCTCTCTGCTGCGCAGGAACACAGTCAGCACAGAATGAACAGTGGCATCTGCTCACACGGCAGAAGGACCAGCAGGGAAAGCTAGTGCTCTGCTTCTTCAGCACACAAGCAGCTTTGCAACGGGGTCACCATCATTGCAGTCTCTCCTCGGTTTCATACCTAAAAGTCCATTTGAATCCAAATTCTCAGGTGGTCTCAGCTGCCCAGTAGCACAGTGAGTACAGCACGAACGTTTGGCCTCTGCTCCCACAGCAGAAGAGCCAGGATTGAAAGCTGGTGCTGGACCTGTTCAGCACACAATCACTTTTACATTGGTGCATTCATTGTTGCTTTCACTGCTCACTTTCATACAAGAAAAGCATTTTGAATGGAATCAGTCAGAGCCTGCTCTCTGCTGCGCAGGAACACAGTCAGCACAGAATGAACAGAGGCATCTGCTCACACGGCAGAAGGACCAGCAGGGAAAGCTAGTGCTCTGCTTCTTCAGCCACACAAGCAGCTTTGCAACGGGGTCACCATCATTGCAGTCTCTCCTCGGCTTCATACCTAAAAGTCCATTTGAATCCGAATTCCAGGTGGTGTCGCTCAGCTGCCCAGCAGCACAGTGAGTACAGCACGAACGTTTGGCCTCTGCTCCCACAGCAGAAGAGCCAGGATTGAAAGCTGGTGCTGGACTGTTCAGCACACAATCCCCTTTACATTGGTGCCTCCATCGTTGCTTTCACTGCTCACTTTCCTACAGGAAAAGCATTTGAATGGAATCAGTCCAGAGCCTGCTCTCTGCTGCGCAGGAACACAGTCAGGCACAGAATGAACAGTGGCATCTGCTCACACGGCAGAAGGACCAGCAGGGAAAGCTAGTGCTGTGTCTCTTCAGCACACAAGCAGCTTTGCAACGGGGTCACCATCATTGCAGTCTCACCTCGGTTTCATACCTAAAAGTACATTTGAATCCAAATACTCAGGTGGTGTCGCTCAGCTGCCCAGCAGCACAGTGAGTACAGCACGAACGTTTGGCCTCTGCTCCCACAGCAGAAGAGCCAGGATTGAAAGCTGGTGCTGGACCTGTTCAGCACACAATCCCCTTTACATTGGTGCCTCCATCGTTGCTTTCACTGCTCACTTTCATACAGGAAAAGCATTTGAATGGAATCAGTCCAGAGCCTGCTCTCTGCTGCGCAGGAACACAGCACAGAATGAACAGTGGCATCTGCTCACACGGCAGAAGGACCAGCAGGGAAAGCTAGTGCTCTGCTTCTTCAGCACACAAGCAGCTTGCAACGGGTCACCATCATTGCAGTCTCTCCTCGGCTTCATACCTAAAAGTCCATTTGAATCCGAATTCTCAGGTGGTGTCGCTCAGCTGCCCAGCAGCACAGTGAGTACAGCAGAACGTTTGGCCTCTGCTCCCACAGCAGAAGAGCCAGTATTGAAAGCTGGTGCTGGACCTGTTCAGCACACAATCCCCTTTACATTGGTGCCTCCATCGTTGCTTTCACTGCTCACATTCATACAGGAAAAGCATTTGAATGGAATCAGTCCAGAGCCTGCTCTCTGCTGCGCAGCAACACAGTCAGCACAGAATGAACAGTGGCATCTGCTCACACGGCAGAAGGAGCAACAGGGAAAGCTAGTGCTGTGTCTCTTCAGCACACAAGCAGCTTTGCAACGGGGTCACCATCATTGCAGTCTCTCCTCGGCTTCATACCTAAAAGTCCATTTGAATCCAAATTCTCAGGTGGTCTCAGCTGCCCAGCAGCACAGTGAGTACAGCACGAACGTTTGGCCTCTGCTCCCACAGCAGAAGAGCCAGGATTGAAAGCTGGTGCTGGACCTGTTCAGCACACCATCACTTTTACATTGGTGCATTCATTGTTGCTTTCACTGCTCACTTTCATACAAGAAAAGCATTTGAATGGAATCAGTCCAGAGGCTGCTCTCTGCTGCGCAGCAACACAGTCAGCACAGAATGAACAGTGGCATCTGCTCACACGGCAGAAGGAGCAACAGGGAAAGCTAGTGCTGTGTCTCTTCAGCACACAAGCAGCTTTGCAACGGGGTCACCATCATTGCAGTCTCTCCTCGGTTTCCTACCTAAAAGTACATTTGAATCCAAATACTCAGGTGGTGTCGCTCAGCTGCCCAGCAGCACAGTGAGTACAGCACGAACGTTTGGCCTCTGCTCCCACAGCAGAAGAGCCAGGATTGAAAGCTGGTGCTGGACCTGTTCAGCACACAATCCCCTTTACATTGGTGCCTCCATCGTTGCTTTCACTGCTAACACTCATACAGGAAAAGCATTTGAATAGAATCAGTCCAGAGCCTGCTCCCTGCTGGCAGCAACACAGCACAGAATGAACAGCGGCATCTGCTCACACGGCAGAAGGACCAGCAGGGAAAGCTAGTGCTCTGCTTCTTCAGCACACAAGCAGCTTTGCAACGGGGTCACCATCATTGCAGTCTCTCCTCGGCTTCATACCTAAAAGTCCATTTGAATCCGAATTCTCAGGTGGTGTCGCTCAGCTGCCCAGCAGCACAGTGAGTACAGCACGAACGTTTGGCCTCTGCTCCCACAGCAGAAGAGCCAGTATTGAAAGCTGGTGCTGGACCTGTTCAGCACACAATCCCCTTTACATTGGTGCCTCCATCGTTGCTTTCACTGCTCACATTCATACAGGAAAAGCATTTGAATGGAATCAGTCCAGAGCCTGCTCTCTGCTGCGCAGCAACACAGTCAGCACAGAATGAACAGTGGCATCTGCTCACACGGCAGAAGGAGCAACAGGGAAAGCTAGTGCTGTGTCTCTTCAGCACACAAGCAGCTTTGCAACGGGGTCACCATCATTGCAGTCTCTCCTCGGCTTCATACCTAAAAGTCCATTTGAATCCAAATTCTCAGGTGGTCTCAGCTGCCCAGTAGCACAGTGAGTACAGCACGAACGTTTGGCCTCTGCTCCCACAGCAGAAGAGCCAGGATTGAAAGCTGGTGCTGGACCTGTTCAGCACACCATCACTTTTACATTGGTGCATTCATTGTTGCTTTCACTGCTCACTTTCATACAAGAAAAGCATTTGAATGGAATCAGTCCAGAGGCTGCTCTCTGCTGCGCAGCAACACAGTCAGCACAGAATGAACAGTGGCATCTGCTCACACGGCAGAAGGAGCAACAGGGAAAGCTAGTGCTGTGTCTCTTCAGCACACAAGCAGCTTTGCAACGGGGTCACCATCATTGCAGTCTCTCCTCGGTTTCCTACCTAAAAGTACATTTGAATCCAAATACTCAGGTGGTGTCGCTCAGCTGCCCAGCAGCACAGTGAGTACAGCACGAACGTTTGGCCTCTGCTCCCACAGCAGAAGAGCCAGGATTGAAAGCTGGTGCTGGACCTGTTCAGCACACAATCCCCTTTACATTGGTGCCTCCATCGTTGCTTTCACTGCTAACACTCATACAGGAAAAGCATTTGAATAGAATCAGTCCAGAGCCTGCTCCCTGCTGGCAGCAACACAGCACAGAATGAACAGCGGCATCTGCTCACACGGCAGAAGGACCAGCAGGGAAAGCTAGTGCTCTGCTTCTTCAGCACACAAGCAGCTTTGCAACGGGGTCACCATCATTGCAGTCTCTCCTCGGCTTCATACCTAAAAGTCCATTTGAATCCGAATTCTCAGGTGGTGTCTCTCAGCTGCCCAGCAGCACAGTGAGTACAGCACGAACGTTTGGCCTCTGCTCCCACAGCAGAAGAGCCAGGATTGAAAGCTGGTGCTGGACCTCTTCAGCACACAATCCCCTTTACATTGGTGCCTCCATCGTTGCTTTCACTGCTCACTTTCATACAGGAAAAGCATTTGAATGGAATCAGTCCAGAGCCTGCTCTCTGCTGCGCAGGAACACAGCACAGAATGAACAGTGGCATCTGCTCACACGGCAGAAGGACCAGCAGGGAAAGCTAGTGCTCTGCTTCTTCAGCACACAAGCAGCTTTGCAAAGGGGTCACCATCATTGCAGTCTCTCCTCGGTTTCATACCTAAAAGTCCATTTGAATCCAAATTCTCAGGTGGACTCAGCTGCCCAGTAGCACAGTGAGTACAGCACGAACGTTTGGCCTCTGCTCCCACAGCAGAAGAGCAAGGATTGAAAGCTGGTGCTGGACCTGTTCAGCACACAATCCCCTTTACATTGGTGCATCCATCGTTGCTTTCACTGCTCACTTTCATACAGGAAAAGCATTTGAATAGAATCAGTCCAGAGCCTGCTCTCTGCTGCGCAGCAACACAGTCAGCACAGAATGAACAGTGGCATCTGCTCACACGGCAGAAGGACCAGCAGGGAAAGCTAGTGCTCTGCTTCTTCAGCACACAAGCAGCTTTGCAAAGGGGTCACCATCATTGCAGTCTCTCCTCGACTTCATACCTAAAAGTCCATTTGAATCCGAATTCTCAGGTGGTGTTTCTCAGCTGCCCAGCAGCACAGTGAGTACAGCACGAACGTTTGGCCTCTGCTCCCACAGCAGAAGAGCCAGGATTGAAAGCTGGTGCTGGACCTGTTCAGCACACAATCCCCTTTACATTGGTGCCTCCATCGTTGCTTTCACTGCTAACACTCATACAGGAAAAGCATTTGAATAGAATCAGTCCAGAGCCTGCTCCCTGCTGGCAGCAACACAGCACAGAATGAACAGTGGCATCTGCTCACACGGCAGAAGGAGCAGCAGGGAAAGCTAGTGCTGTGTCTCTTCAGCACACAAGCAGCTTTGCAACGGGGTCACCATCATTGCAGTCTCTCCTCGGTTTTCCTACCTAAAAGTCCATTTGAATCCAAATTCTCAGGTGGTGTCTCTCAGCTGCCCAGCAGCACAGTTAGTACAGCACGAACGTTTGGCCTCTGTTCCCACAGCAGAAGAACCAGGATTGAAAGCTGGTGCTGGACCTGTTCAGCACACAATCCCCTTTACATTGGTGCATCCATCGTTGCTTTCACTGCTCACTTTCATACAGGAAAAGCATTTGAATAGAATCAGTCCAGAGCCTGCTCTCTGCTGCGCAGCAACACAGTCAGCACAGAATGAACAGTGGCATCTGCTCACACGGCAGAAGGACCAGCAGGGAAAGCTAGTGCTCTGCTTCTTCAGCACACAAGCAGCTTTGCAACGGGGTCACCATCATTGCAGTCTCTCCTCGGCTTCATACCTAAAAGTCCATTTGAATCCAAATTCTCAGGTGGTGTCTCTCTGCTGCGCAGCAGCACAGTGAGTACAGCACGAACGTTTGGCCTCTGCTCCCACAGCAGAAGAGCCAGGATTGAATGCTGGTGCTGGACCTGTTCAGCACACAATCCCCTTTACATTGGTGCCTCCATCGTTGCTTTCACTGCTCACTTTCATACAGGAAAAGCATTTGAATGGAATCAGTCCAGAGCCTGCTCTCTGCTGCGCAGCAACACAGTCAGCACAGAATGAACAGTGGCATCTGCTCACACGGCAGAAGGAGCAGCAGGGAAAGCTAGTGCTCTGCTTCTTCAGCACACAAGCAGCTTTGCAACGGGGTCACCATCATTGCAGTCTCTCCTCGGTTTCATACCTAAAAGTCCATTTGAATCCAAATTCTCAGGTGGTCTCAGCTGCCCAGTAGCACAGTGAGTACAGCACGAACGTTTGGCCTCTGCTCCCACAGCAGAAGAGCCAGGATTGAAAGCTGGTGCTGGACCTGTTCAGCACACAATCACTTTTACATTGGTGCATTCATTGTTGCTTTCACTGCTCACTTTCATACAAGAAAAGCATTTGAATGGAATCAGTCCAGAGCCTGCTCTCTGCTGCGCAGGAACACAGTCAGCACAGAATGAACAGTGGCATCTGCTCACACGGCAGAAGGACCAGCAGGGAAAGCTAGTGCTCTGCTTCTTCAGCACACAAGCAGCTTTGCAACGGGGTCACCATCATTGCAGTCTCTCCTCGGCTTCATACCTAAAAGTCCATTTGAATCCGAATTCCAGGTGGTGTCGCTCAGCTGCCCAGCAGCACAGTGAGTACAGCACGAACGTTTGGCCTCTGCTCCCACAGCAGAAGAGCCAGGATTGAAAGCTGGTGCTGGACCTGTTCAGCACACAATCCCCTTTACATTGGTGCCTCCATCGTTGCTTTCACTGCTCACTTTCATACAGGAAAAGCATTTGAATGGAATCAGTCCAGAGCCTGCTCTCTGCTGCGCAGGAACACAGTCAGCACAGAATGAACAGTGGCATCTGCTCACACGGCAGAAGGACCAGCAGGGAAAGCTAGTGCTGTGTCTCTTCAGCACACAAGCAGCTTTGCAACGGGGTCACCATCATTGCAGTCTCACCTCGGTTTCATACCTAAAAGTACATTTGAATCCAAATACTCAGGTGGTGTCGCTCAGCTGCCCAGCAGCACAGTGAGTACAGCACGAACGTTTGGCCTCTGCTCCCACAGCAGAAGAGCCAGGATTGAAAGCTGGTGCTGGACCTGTTCAGCACACAATCCCCTTTACATTGGTGCCTCCATCGTTGCTTTCACTGCTAACACTCATACAGGAAAAGCATTTGAATAGAATCAGTCCAGAGCCTGCTCCCTGCTGGCAGCAACACAGCACAGAATGAACAGTGGCATCTGCTCACACGGCAGAAGGACCAGCAGGGAAAGCTAGTGCTCTGCTTCTTCAGCACACAAGCAGCTTTGCAACGGGGTCACCATCATTGCAGTCTCTCCTCGGCTTCATACCTAAAAGTCCATTTGAATCGGAATTCTCAGGAGGTGTCTCTCAGCTGCCCAGCAGCACAGTGAGTACAGCACGAACGTTTGGCCTCTGCTCCCACAGCAGAAGAGCCAGGATTGAAAGCTGGTGCTGGACCTGTTCAGCACACAATCCCCTTTACATTGGTGCCTCCATCGTTGCTTTCACTGCTCACTTTCATACAGGAAAAGCATTTGAATGGAATCAGTCCAGAGCCTGCTCTCTGCTGCGCAGGAACACAGCACAGAATGAACAGTGGCATCTGCTCACACGGCAGAAGGACCAGCAGGGAAAGCTAGTGCTCTGCTTCTTCAGCACACAAGCAGCTTTGCAACGGGGTCACCATCATTGCAGTCTCTCCTCGGCTTCATACCTAAAAGTCCATTTGAATCCGAATTCTCAGGTGGTGTCGCTCAGCTGCCCAGCAGCACAGTGAGTACAGCACGAACGTTTGGCCTCTGCTCCCACAGCAGAAGAGCCAGTATTGAAAGCTGGTGCTGGACCTGTTCAGCACACAATCCCCTTTACATTGGTGCCTCCATCGTTGCTTTCACTGCTCACATTCATACAGGAAAAGCATTTGAATGGAATCAGTCCAGAGCCTGCTCTCTGCTGCGCAGCAACACAGTCAGCACAGAATGAACAGTGGCATCTGCTCACACGGCAGAAGGAGCAACAGGGAAAGCTAGTGCTGTGTCTCTTCAGCACACAAGCAGCTTTGCAACGGGGTCACCATCATTGCAGTCTCTCCTCGGCTTCATACCTAAAAGTCCATTTGAATCCAAATTCTCAGGTGGTCTCAGCTGCCCAGCAGCACAGTGAGTACAGCACGAACGTTTGGCCTCTGCTCCCACAGCAGAAGAGCCAGGATTGAAAGCTGGTGCTGGACCTGTTCAGCACACCATCACTTTTACATTGGTGCATTCATTGTTGATTTCACTGCTCACTTTCATACAAGAAAAGCATTTGAATGGAATCAGTCCAGAGGCTGCTCTCTGCTGCGCAGCAACACAGTCAGCACAGAATGAACAGTGGCATCTGCTCACACGGCAGAAGGAGCAACAGGGAAAGCTAGTGCTGTGTCTCTTCAGCACACAAGCAGCTTTGCAACGGGGTCACCATCATTGCAGTCTCTCCTCGGTTTCCTTCCTAAAAGTACATTTGAATCCAAATACTCAGGTGGTGTCGCTCAGCTGCCCAGCAGCACAGTGAGTACAGCACGAACGTTTGGCCTCTGCTCCCACAGCAGAAGAGCCAGGATTGAAAGCTGGTGCTGGACCTGTTCAGCACACAATCCCCTTTACATTGGTGCCTCCATCGTTGCTTTCACTGCTAACACTCATACAGGAAAAGCATTTGAATAGAATCAGTCCAGAGCCTGCTCCCTGCTGGCAGCAACACAGCACAGAATGAACAGCGGCATCTGCTCACACGGCAGAAGGACCAGCAGGGAAAGCTAGTGCTCTGCTTCTTCAGCACACAAGCAGCTTTGCAACGGGGTCACCATCATTGCAGTCTCTCCTCGGCTTCATACCTAAAAGTCCATTTGAATCCGAATTCTCAGGTGGTGTCTCTCAGCTGCCCAGTAGCACAGTGAGTACAGCACGAACGTTTGGCCTCTGCTCCCACAGCAGAAGAGCCAGGATTGAAAGCTGGTGCTGGACCTGTTCAGCACACAATCCCCTTTACATTGGTGCCTCCATCGTTGCTTTCACTGCTCACTTTCATACAGGAAAAGCATTTGAATGGAATCAGTCCAGAGCCTGCTCTCTGCTGCGCAGGAACACAGCACAGAATGAACAGTGGCATCTGCTCACACGGCAGAAGGACCAGCAGGGAAAGCTAGTGCTCTGCTTCTTCAGCACACAAGCAGCTTTGCAACGGGGTCACCATCATTGCAGTCTCTCCTCGGTTTCATACCTAAAAGTCCATTTGAATCCAAATTCTCAGGTGGTCTCAGCTGCCCAGTAGCACAGTGAGTACAGCACGAACGTTTGGCCTCTGCTCCCACAGCAGAAGAGCAAGGATTGAAAGCTGGTGCTGGACCTGTTCAGCACACAATCCCCTTTACATTGGTGCATCCATCGTTGCTTTCACTGCTCACTTTCATACAGGAAAAGCATTTGAATAGAATCAGTCCAGAGCCTGCTCTCTGCTGCGCAGCAACACAGTCAGCACAGAATGAACAGTGGCATCTGCTCACACGGCAGAAGGACCAGCAGGGAAAGCGAGTGCTGTGTCTCTTCAGCACACAAGCAGCTTTGCAACGGGGTCACCATCATTGCAGTCTCTCCTCGGTTTCCTACCTAAAAGTCCATTTGAATCCAAATTCTCAGGTGGTGTCTCTCAGCTGCCCAGCAGCACAGTTAGTACAGCACGAACGTTTGGCCTCTGCTCCCACAGCAGAAGAGCCAGGATTGAAAGCTGGTGCTGGACCTGTTCAGCACACAATCCCCTTTACATTGGTGCCTCCATCGTTGCCTTCACTGCTCACTTTCATACAGGAAAAGCATTTGAATGGAATCAGTCCAGAGCCTGCTCTCTGCTGCGCAGGAACACAGTCAGCACAGAATGAACAGTGGCATCTGCTCACACGGCAGAAGGACCAGCAGGGAAAGCTAGTGCTCTGCTTCTTCAGCACACAAGCAGCTTTGCAACGGGGTCACCATCATTGCAGTCTCTCCTCGGCTTCATACCTAAAAGTCCATTTGAATCCGAATTCCAGGTGGTGTCGCTCAGCTGCCCAGCAGCACAGTGAGTACAGCACGAACGTTTGGCCTCTGCTCCCACAGCAGAAGAGCCAGGATTGAAAGCTGGTGCTGGACCTGTTCAGCACACAATCCCCTTTACATTGGTGCCTCCATCGTTGCTTTCACTGCTCACTTTCATACAGGAAAAGCATTTGAATGGAATCAGTCCAGAGCCTGCTCTCTGCTGCGCAGGAACACAGTCAGCACAGAATGAACAGTGGCATCTGCTCACACGGCAGAAGGACCAGCAGGGAAAGCTAGTGCTGTGTCTCTTCAGCACACAAGCAGCTTTGCAACGGGGTCACCATCATTGCAGTCTCACCTCGGTTTCATACCTAAAAGTACATTTGAATCCAAATACTCAGGTAGTGTCGCTCAGCTGCCCAGCAGCACAGTGAGTACAGCACGAACGTTTGGCCTCTGCTCCCACAGCAGAAGAGCCAGGATTGAAAGCTGGTGCTGGACCTGTTCAGCACACAATCCCCTTTACATTGGTGCCTCCATCGTTGCTTTCACTGCTAACACTCATACAGGAAAAGCATTTGAATAGAATCAGTCCAGAGCCTGCTCCCTGCTGGCAGCAACACAGCACAGAATGAACAGTGGCATCTGCTCACACGGCAGAAGGACCAGCAGGGAAAGCTAGTGCTCTGCTTCTTCAGCACACAAGCAGCTTTGCAACGGGGTCACCATCATTGCAGTCTCTCCTCGGCTTCATACCTAAAAGTCCATTTGAATCGGAATTCTCAGGAGGTGTCTCTCAGCTGCCCAGCAGCACAGTGAGTACAGCACGAACGTTTGGCCTCTGCTCCCACAGCAGAAGAGCCAGGATTGAAAGCTGGTGCTGGACCTGTTCAGCACACAATCCCCTTTACATTGGTGCCTCCATCGTTGCTTTCACTGCTCACTTTCATACAGGAAAAGCATTTGAATGGAATCAGTCCAGAGCCTGCTCTCTGCTGCGCAGGAACACAGCACAGAATGAACAGTGGCATCTGCTCACACGGCAGAAGGACCAGCAGGGAAAGCTAGTGCTCTGCTTCTTCAGCACACAAGCAGCTTTGCAACGGGGTCACCATCATTGCAGTCTCTCCTCGGCTTCATACCTAAAAGTCCATTTGAATCCGAATTCTCAGGTGGTGTCGCTCAGCTGCCCAGCAGCACAGTGAGTACAGCACGAACGTTTGGCCTCTGCTCCCACAGCAGAAGAGCCAGGATTGAAAGCTGGTGCTGGACCTGTTCAGCACACAATCCCCTTTACATTGGTGCCTCCATCTTTGCTTTCACTGCTCACATTCATACAGGAAAAGCATTTGAATGGAATCAGTCCAGAGCCTGCTCTCTGCTGCGCAGCAACACAGTCAGCACAGAATGAACAGTGGCATCTGCTCACACGGCAGAAGGAGCAACAGGGAAAGCTAGTGCTGTGTCTCTTCAGCACACAAGCAGCTTTGCAACGGGGTCACCATCATTGCAGTCTCTCCTCGGCTTCATACCTAAAAGTCCATTTGAATCCAAATTCTCAGGTGGTCTCAGCTGCCCAGCAGCACAGTGAGTACAGCACGAACGTTTGGCCTCTGCTCCCACAGCAGAAGAGCCAGGATTGAAAGCTGGTGCTGGACCTGTTCAGCACACCATCACTTTTACATTGGTGCATTCATTGTTGCTTTCACTGCTCACTTTCATACAAGAAAAGCATTTGAATGGAATCAGTCCAGAGGCTGCTCTCTGCTGCGCAGCAACACAGTCAGCACAGAATGAACAGTGGCATCTGCTCACACGGCAGAAGGAGCAACAGGGAAAGCTAGTGCTGTGTCTCTTCAGCACACAAGCAGCTTTGCAACGGGGTCACCATCATTGCAGTCTCTCCTCGGTTTCCTACCTAAAAGTACATTTGAATCCAAATACTCAGGTGGTGTTGCTCAGCTGCCCAGCAGCACAGTGAGTACAGCACGAACGTTTGGCCTCTGCTCCCACAGCAGAAGAGCCAGGATTGAAAGCTGGTGCTGGACCTGTTCAGCACACAATCCCCTTTACATTGGTGCCTCCATCGTTGCTTTCACTGCTAACACTCATACAGGAAAAGCATTTGAATAGAATCAGTCCAGAGCCTGCTCCCTGCTGGCAGCAACACAGCACAGAATGAACAGCGGCATCTGCTCACACGGCAGAAGGACCAGCAGGGAAAGCTAGTGCTCTGCTTCTTCAGCACACAAGCAGCTTTGCAACGGGGTCACCATCATTGCAGTCTCTCCTCGGCTTCATACCTAAAAGTCCATTTGAATCCGAATTCTCAGGTGGTGTCTCTCAGCTGCCCAGCAGCACAGTGAGTACAGCACGAACGTTTGGCCTCTGCTCCCACAGCAGAAGAGCCAGGATTGAAAGCTGGTGCTGGACCTGTTCAGCACACAATCCCCTTTACATTGGTGCCTCCATCGTTGCTTTCACTGCTCGCTTTCATACAGGAAAAGCATTTGAATGGAATCAGTCCAGAGCCTGCTCTCTGCTGCGCAGGAACACAGCACAGAATGAACAGTGGCATCTGCTCACACGGCAGAAGGACCAGCAGGGAAAGCTAGTGCTCTGCTTCTTCAGCACACAAGCAGCTTTGCAACGGGGTCACCATCATTGCAGTCTCTCCTCGGTTTCATACCTAAAAGTCCATTTGAATCCAAATTCTCAGGTGGTCTCAGCTGCCCAGTAGCACAGTGAGTACAGCACGAACGTTTGGCCTCTGCTCCCACAGCAGAAGAGCAAGGATTGAAAGCTGGTGCTGGACCTGTTCAGCACACAATCCCCTTTACATTGGTGCATCCATCGTTGCTTTCACTGCTCACTTTCATACAGGAAAAGCATTTGAATAGAATCAGTCCAGAGCCTGCTCTCTGCTGCGCAGCAACACAGTCAGCACAGAATGAACAGTGGCATCTGCTCACACGGCAGAAGGACCAGCAGGGAAAGCTAGTGCTGTGTCTCTTCAGCACACAAGCAGCTTTGCAACGGGGTCACCATCATTGCAGTCTCTCCTCGGTTTCCTACCTAAAAGTCCATTTGAATCCAAATTCTCAGGTGGTGTCTCTCAGCTGCCCAGCAGCACAGTTAGTACAGCACGAACGTTTGGCCTCTGCTCCCACAGCAGAAGAGCCAGGATTGAAAGCTGGTGCTGGACCTGTTCAGCACACAATCCCCTTTACATTGGTGCCTCCATCGTTGCCTTCACTGCTCACTTTCATACAGGAAAAGCATTTGAATGGAATCAGTCCAGAGCCTGCTCTCTGCTGCGCAGGAACACAGTCAGCACAGAATGAACAGTGGCATCTGCTCACACGGCAGAAGGACCAGCAGGGAAAGCTAGTGCTCTGCTTCTTCAGCACACAAGCAGCTTTGCAACGGGGTCACCATCATTGCAGTCTCTCCTCGGTTTCATACCTAAAAGTCCATTTGAATCCAAATTCTCAGGTGGTCTCAGCTGCCCAGTAGCACAGTGAGTACAGCAAGAACGTTTGGCCTCTGCTCCCACAGCAGAAGAGCAAGGATTGAAAGCTGGTGCTGGACCTGTTCAGCACACAATCCCCTTTACATTGGTGCATCCATCGTTGCTTTCACTGCTCACTTTCATACAGGAAAAGCATTTGAATAGAATCAGTCCAGAGCCTGCTCTCTGCTGCGCAGCAACACAGTCAGCACAGAATGAACAGTGGCATCTGCTCACACGGCAGAAGGACCAGCAGGGAAAGCTAGTGCTGTGTCTCTTCAGCACACAAGCAGCTTTGCAACGGGGTCACCATCATTGCAATCTCTCCTCGGTTTCATACCTAAAAGTCCATTTGAATCCAAATTCTCAGGTGGTGTCTCTCAGCTGCCCAGCAGCACAGTTAGTACAGCACGAACGTTTGGCCTCTGCTCCCACAGCAGAAGAGCCAGGATTGAAAGCTGGTGCTGGACCTGTTCAGCACACAATCACTTTTACATTGGTGCATTCATTGTTGCTTTCACTGCTCACTTTCATACAAGAAAAGCATTTGAATGGAATCAGTCCAGAGCCTGCTCTCTGCTGCGCAGGAACACAGTCAGCACAGAATGAACAGTGGCATCTGCTCACACGGCAGAAGGACCAGCAGGGAAAGCTAGTGCTCTGCTTCTTCAGCACACAAGCAGCTTTGCAACGGGGTCACCATCATTGCAGTCTCTCCTCGGCTTCATACCTAAAAGTCCATTTGAATCCGAATTCCAGGTGGTGTCGCTCAGCTGCCCAGCAGCACAGTGAGTACAGCACGAACGTTTGGCCTCTGCTCCCACAGCAGAAGAGCCAGGATTGAAAGCTGGTGCTGGACCTGTTCAGCACACAATCCCCTTTACATTGGTGCCTCCATCGTTGCTTTCACTGCTCACTTTCATACAGGAAAAGCATTTGAATGGAATCAGTCCAGAGCCTGCTCTCTGCTGCGCAGGAACACAGTCAGCACAGAATGAACAGTGGCATCTGCTCACACGGCAGAAGGACCAGCAGGGAAAGCTAGTGCTGTGTCTCTTCAGCACACAAGCAGCTTTGCAACGGGGTCACCATCATTGCAGTCTCACCTCGGTTTCATACCTAAAAGTACATTTGAATCCAAATACTCAGGTGGTGTCGCTCAGCTGCCCAGCAGCACAGTGAGTACAGCACGAACGTTTGGCCTCTGCTCCCACAGCAGAAGAGCCAGGATTGAAAGCTGGTGCTGGACCTGTTCAGCACACAATCCCCTTTACATTGGTGCCTCCATCGTTGCTTTCACTGCTAACACTCATACAGGAAAAGCATTTGAATAGAATCAGTCCAGAGCCTGCTCCCTGCTGGCAGCAACACAGCACAGAATGAACAGTGGCATCTGCTCACACGGCAGAAGGACCAGCAGGGAAAGCTAGTGCTCTGCTTCTTCAGCACACAAGCAGCTTTGCAACGGGGTCACCATCATTGCAGTCTCTCCTCGGCTTCATACCTAAAAGTCCATTTGAATCGGAATTCTCAGGAGGTGTCTCTCAGCTGCCCAGCAGCACAGTGAGTACAGCACGAACGTTTGGCCTCTGCTCCCACAGCAGAAGAGCCAGGATTGAAAGCTGGTGCTGGACCTGTTCAGCACACAATCCCCTTTACATTGGTGCCTCCATCGTTGCTTTCACTGCTCACTTTCATACAGGAAAAGCATTTGAATGGAATCAGTCCAGAGCCTGCTCTCTGCTGCGCAGGAACACAGTCAGCACAGAATGAACAGTGGCATCTGCTCACACGGCAGAAGGACCAGCAGGGAAAGCTAGTGCTCTGCTTCTTCAGCACACAAGCAGCTTTGCAACGGGGTCACCATCATTGCAGTCTCTCCTCGGCTTCATACCTAAAAGTCCATTTGAATCCGAATTCTCAGGTGGTGTCGCTCAGCTGCCCAGCAGCACAGTGAGTACAGCACGAACGTTTGGCCTCTGCTCCCACAGCAGAAGAGCCAGTATTGAAAGCTGGTGCTGGACCTGTTCAGCACACAATCCCCTTTACATTGGTGCCTCCATCGTTGCTTTCACTGCTCACATTCATACAGGAAAAGCATTTGAATGGAATCAGTCCAGAGCCTGCTCTCTGCTGCGCAGCAACACAGTCAGCACAGAATGAACAGTGGCATCTGCTCACACGGCAGAAGGAGCAGCAGGGAAAGCTAGTGCTGTGTCTCTTCAGCACACAAGCAGCTTTGCAACGGGGTCACCATCATTGCAGTCTCTCCTCGGTTTCATACCTAAAAGTCCATTTGAATCCAAATTCTCAGGTGGTCTCAGCTGCCCAGTAGCACAGTGAGTACAGCACGAACGTTTGGCCTCTGCTCCCACAGCAGAAGAGCCAGGATTGAAAGCTGGTGCTGGACCTGTTCAGCACACCATCACTTTTACATTGGTGCATTCATTGTTGCTTTCACTGCTCACTTTCATACAAGAAAAGCATTTGAATGGAATCAGTCCAGAGGCTGCTCTCTGCTGCGCAGCAACACAGTCAGCACAGAATGAACAGTGGCATCTGCTCACACGGCAGAAGGAGCAACAGGGAAAGCTAGTGCTGTGTCTCTTCAGCACACAAGCAGCTTTGCAACGGGGTCACCATCATTGCAGTCTCTCCTCGGTTTCCTACCTAAAAGTACATTTGAATCCAAATACTCAGGTGGTGTCGCTCAGCTGCCTAGCAGCACAGTGAGTACAGCACGAACGTTTGGCCTCTGCTCCCACAGCAGAAGAGCCAGGATTGAAAGCTGGTGCTGGACCTGTTCAGCACACAATCCCCTTTACATTGGTGCCTCCATCGTTGCTTTCACTGCTAACACTCATACAGGAAAAGCATTTGAATAGAATCAGTCCAGAGCCTGCTCCCTGCTGGCAGCAACACAGCACAGAATGAACAGTGGCATCTGCTCACACGGCAGAAGGACCAGCAGGGAAAGCTAGTGCTCTGCTTCTTCAGCACACAAGCAGCTTTGCAACGGGGTCACCATCATTGCAGTCTCTCCTCGGTTTCATACCTAAAAGTCCATTTGAATCCAAATTCTCAGGTGGTCTCAGCTGCCCAGTAGCACAGTGAGTACAGCACGAACGTTTGGCCTCTGCTCCCACAGCAGAAGAGCCAGGATTGAAAGCTGGTGCTGGACCTGTTCAGCACACCATCACTTTTACATTGGTGCATTCATTGTTGCTTTCACTGCTCACTTTCATACAAGAAAAGCATTTGAATGGAATCAGTCCAGAGGCTGCTCTCTGCTGCGCAGCAACACAGTCAGCACAGAATGAACAGTGGCATCTGCTCACACGGCAGAAGGAGCAACAGGGAAAGCTAGTGCTGTGTCTCTTCAGCACACAAGCAGCTTTGCAACGGGGTCACCATCATTGCAGTCTCTCCTCGGTTTCCTACCTAAAAGTACATTTGAATCCAAATACTCAGGTGGTGTTGCTCAGCTGCCCAGCAGCACAGTGAGTACAGCACGAACGTTTGGCCTCTGCTCCCACAGCAGAAGAGCCAGGATTGAAAGCTGGTGCTGGACCTGTTCAGCACACAATCCCCTTTACATTGGTGCCTCCATCGTTGCTTTCACTGCTAACACTCATACAGGAAAAGCATTTGAATAGAATCAGTCCAGAGCCTGCTCCCTGCTGGCAGCAACACAGCACAGAATGAACAGTGGCATCTGCTCACACGGCAGAAGGAGCAGCAGGGAAAGCTAGTGCTGTGTCTCTTCAGCACACAAGCAGCTTTGCAACGGGGTCACCATCATTGCAGTCTCTCCTCGGTTTCCTACCTAAAAGTCCATTTGAATCCAAATTCTCAGGTGGTGTCTCTCAGCTGCCCAGCAGCACAGTTAGTACAGCACGAACGTTTGGCCTCTGCTCCCACAGCAGATGAGCCAGGATTGAAAGCTGGTGCTGGACCTGTTCAGCACACAATCCCCTTTACATTGGTGCCTCCATCGTTGCCTTCACTGCTCACTTTCATACAGGAAAAGCATTTGAATGGAATCAGTCCAGAGCCTGCTCTCTGCTGCGCAGGAACACAGTCAGCACAGAATGAACAGTGGCATCTGCTCACACGGCAGAAGGACCAGCAGGGAAAGCTAGTGCTCTGCTCCTTCAGCACACAAGCAGCTTTGCAACGGGGTCACCATCATTGCAGTCTCTCCTCGGTTTCATACCTAAAAGTCCATTTGAATCCAAATTCTCAGGTGGTCTCAGCTGCCCAGTAGCACAGTGAGTACAGCACGAACGTTTGGCCTCTGCTCCCACAGCAGAAGAGCAAGGATTGAAAGCTGGTGCTGGACCTGTTCAGCACACAATCCCCTTTACATTGGTGCATCCATCGTTGCTTTCACTGCTCACTTTCATACAGGAAAAGCATTTGAATGGAATCAGTCCAGAGCCTGCTCTCTGCTGCGCAGCAACACAGTCAGCACAGAATGAACAGTGGCATCTGCTCACACGGCAGAAGGACCAGCAGGGAAAGCTAGTGCTCTGCTTCTTCAGCACACAAGCAGCCTTGCAAAGGGGTCACCATCATTGCAGTCTCTCCTCGGCTTCATACCTAAAAGTCCATTTGAATCCGAATTCTCAGGTGGTGTTTCTCAGCTGCCCAGCAGCACAGTGAGTAACGCACGAACATTTGGCCTCTGCTCCCACAGCAGAAGAGCCAGGATTGAAAGCTGGTGCTGGACCTGTTCAGCACACAATCCCCTTTACATTGGTGCCTCCATCGTTGCTTTCACTGCTCACTTTCTTACAGGAAAAGCATTTGAATGGAATCAGTCCAGAGCCTGCTCTCTGCTGCGCAGGAACACAGTCAGCACAGAATGAACAGTGGCATCTGCTCACACGGCAGAAGGACCAGCAGGGAAAGCTAGTGCTCTGCTTCTTCAGCACACAAGCAGCTTTGCAACGGGGTCACCATCATTGCAGTCTCTCCTCGGTTTCATACCTAAAAGTCCATTTGAATCCAAATTCTCAGGTGGTCTCAGCTGCCCAGTAGCACAGTGAGTACAGCACGAACGTTTGGCCTCTGCTCCCACAGCAGAAGAGCCAGGATTGAAAGCTGGTGCTGGAGCTGTTCAGCACACAATCCCCTTTACATTGGTGCCTCCATCGTTGCTTTCACTGCTCACTTTCATACAGGAAAAGCATTTGAATGGAATCAGTCCAGAGCCTGCTCTCTGCTGCGCAGGAACACAGTCAGCACAGAATGAACAGTGACTCTGCTCACACGGCAGAAGGACCAGCAGGGAAAGCTAGTGCTCTGCTTCTTCAGCACACAAGCAGCTTTGCAACGGGGTCACCATCATTGCAGTCTCTCCTCGGTTTCCTACCTAAAAGTCCATTTGAATCCAAATTCTCAGGTGGTGTCTCTCAGCTGCCCAGCAGCACAGTGAGTACAGCACGAACGTTTGGCCTCTGCTCCCACAGCAGAAGAGCCAGGATTGAAAGCTGGTGCTGGACCTGTTCAGCACACAATCCCCTTTACATTGGTGCCTCCATCGTTGCTTTCACTGCTCACTTTCATACAGGAAAAGCATTTGAATGGAATCAGTCCAGAGCCTGCTCTCTGCTGCGCAGCAACACAGTCAGCACAGAATGAACAGTGGCATCTGCTCACACGGCAGAAGGACCAGCAGGGAAAGCTAGTGCTCTGCTACTTCAGCACACAAGCAGCTTTGCAACGGGGTCACCATCATTGCAGTCTCTCCTCGGTTTCCTACCTAAAAGTCCATTTGAATCCAAATTCTCAGGTGGTCTCAGCTGCCCAGTAGCACAGTGAGTACAGCACGAACGTTTGGCCTCTGCTCCCACAGCAGAAGAGCAAGGATTGAAAACTGGTTCTGGACCTGTTCAGCACACAATCACTTTTACATTGGTGCATTCATCGTTGCTTTCACTGCTCACTTTCATACAAGAAAAGCATTTGAATGGAATCAGTCCAGAGGCTGCTCTCTGCTGCGCAGCAACACAGCACAGAATGAACAGTGGCATCTGCTCACACGGCAGAAGGAGCAGCAAGGAAAGCTAGTGCTGTGTCTCTTCAGCACACAAGCAGCTTTGCAACGGGGTCACCATCATTGCAGTCTCTCCTCGGTTTCCTACCTAAAAGTACATTTGAATCCAAATTCTCAGGTGGTGTCGCTCAGCTGCCCAGCAGCACAGTGAGTACAGCACGAACGTTTGGCCTCTGCTCCCACAGCAGAAGAGCCAGGATTGAAAGCTGGTGCTGGACCTGTTCAGCACACAATCCCCTTTACATTGGTGCCTCCATCGTTGCTTTTACTGCTAACACTCATACAGGAAAAGCATTTGAATAGAATCAGTCCAGAGCCTGCTCCCTGCTGGCAGCAACACAGCACAGAATGAACAGTGGCATCTGCTCACACGGCAGAAGGACCAGCAGGGAAAGCTAGTGCTCTGCTTCTTCAGCACACAAGCAGCTTTGCAACGGGGTCACCATCATTGCAGTCTCTCCGCGCCTTCATACCTAAAAGTCCATTTGAATCCGAATTATCAGGTGGTGTTTCTCAGCTGCCCAGCAGCACAGTGAGTACAGCACGAACGTTTGGCCTCTGCTCCCACAGCAGAAGAGCCAGGATTGAAAGCTGGTGCTGGACCTGTTCAGCACACAATCCCCTTTACATTGGTGCCTCCATCGTTGCTTTCACTGCTCACTTTCATACAGGAAAAGCATTTGAATGGAATCAGTCCAGAGGCTGCTCTCTGCTGCGCAGCAACACAGTCAGCACAGAATGAACAGTGGCATCTGCTCACACGGCAGAAGGAGCAGCAGGGAAAGCTAGTGCTGTGTCTCTTTCAGCACACAAGCAGCTTTGCAACGGGGTCACCATCATTGCAGTCTCTCCTCGGTTTCCTACCTAAAAGTACATTTGAATCCAAATTCTCAGGTGGTGTCTCTCAGCTGCCCAGCAGCACAGTGAGTACAGCACGAACGTTTGGCCTCTGCTCCCACAGCAGAAGAGCCAGGATTGAAAGCTGGTGCTGGACCTGTTCAGCACACAATCCCCTTTACATTGGTGCCTCCATCGTTGCTTTCACTGCTAACACTCATACAGGAAAAGCATTTGAATAGAATCAGTCCAGAGCCTGCTCCCTGCTGGCAGCAACACAGCACAGAATGAACAGTGGCATCTGCTCACACGGCAGAAAGAGCAGCAGGGAAAGCTAGTGCTGTGTCTCTTCAGCACACAAGCAGCTTTGCAACGGGGTCACCATCATTGCAGTCTCTCCTCGGTTTCCTACCTAAAAGTCCATTTGAATCCAAATTCTCAGGTGGTCTCAGCTGCCCAGCAGCACAGTGAGTACAGCACGAACGTTTGGCCTCTGCTCCCACAGCAGAAGAGCCAGGATTGAAAGCTGGTGCTGGACCTGTTCAGCACACAATCCCCTTTATACTGGTGCCCCCATCGTTGCTTTCACTGCTAACACTCATACAGGAAAAGCATTTGAATGGAATTAGTCCAGAGCCTGCTCTCTGCTGGCAGCAACACACTCAGCACAGAATGAAGAGTGGATTCTGCTCAAACAGCAGAAGGACCAGCAGGGAAAGCTAGTGCTGGGCTTCTTCAGCACACAAGCAGCTTTGCAACGGGGTCACCATCATTGCAGCCTCTCCTCGGTTTCATACCTAAAAGTCCATTTGAATCCAAATTCTCAGGTGGTGTCTCTCAGCTGCCCAGCAGCACAGTTAGTACAGCACGAACTTTTGGCCTCTGCTCCCACAGCAGAAGAGCCAGGATCGAAAGCTGGTGCTGGACCTGTTCAGCACACAATCACTTTTACATTGGTGCATTCATTGTTGCTTTCACTGCTCACTTTCATACAAGAAAAGCTTTTGAATGGAATCAGTCCAGAGCCTGCTCTCTGCTGCGCAGCAACACAGTCAGCACAGAATGAACAGTGGCATCTGCTCACACGGCAGAAGGACCAGCAGGGAAAGCTAGTGCTGAGTCTCTTCAGCACACAAGCAGCTTTGCAACGGGGTCACCATCATTGCAGTCTCTCCTCGGTTTCATACCTAAAAGTCCATTTGAATCCAAATTCTCAGGTGGTGTCTCTCAGCTGCCCAGCAGCACAGTTAGTACAGCACGAACGTTTGGCCTCTGTTCCCACAGCAGAAGAACCAGGATTGAAAGCTGGTGCTGGACCTGTTCAGCACACAATCCCCTTTACATTGGTGCCTCCATCGTTGCTTTCACTGCTCACTTTCATACAGGAAAAGCATTTGAATAGAATCAGTCCAGAGGCTGCTCTCTGCTGCGCAGCAACACAGTCAGCACAGAATGAACAGTGGCATCTGCTCACACGGCAGAAGGACCAGCAGGGAAAGCTAGTGCTCTGCTTCTTCAGCACACAAGCAGCTTTGCAACGGGGTCACCATCATTGCAGTCTCTCCTCGGCTTCATACCTAAAAGTCCATTTGAATCCGAATTCTCAGGTGGTGTCGCTCAGCTGCCCAGCAGCACAGTGAGTACAGCACGAACGTTTGGCCTCTGCTCCCACAGCAGAAGAGCCAGGATTGAAAGCTGGTGCTGGACCTGTTCAGCACACAATCCCCTTTACATTGGTGGGTCCATTGTTGCTTTCACTGCTAACACTCATACAGGAAAAGCATTTGAATAGAATCAGTCCAGAGCCTGCTCCCTGCTGGCAGCAACACAGCACAGAATGAACAGTGGCATCTGCTCACACGGCAGAAGGACCAGCAGGGAAAGCTAGTGCTCTGCTTCTTCAGCACACAAGCAGCTTTGCAACGGGGTCACCATCATTGCAGTCTCTCCTCGGTTTCATACCTAAAAGTCCATTTGAATCCAAATTCTCAGGTGGTGTCTCTCAGCTGCCCAGCAGCACAGTTAGTACAGCACGAACGTTTGGCCTCTGTTCCCACAGCAGAAGAACCAGGATTGAAAGCTGGTGCTGGACCTGTTCAGCACACAATCCCCTTTACATTGGTGCATCCATCGTTGCTTTCACTGCTCACTTTCATACAGGAAAAGCATTTGAATGGAATCAGTCCAGAGCCTGCTCTCTGCTGCGCAGCAACACAGTCAGCACAGAATGAACAGTGGCATCTGCTCACACGGCAGAAGGACCAGCAGGGAAAGCTAGTACTCTGCTTCTTCAGCACACAAGCAGCTTTGCAACGGGGTCACCATCATTGCAGTCTCTCCTCGGCTTCATACCTAAAAGTCCATTTGAATCCGAATTCTCAGGTGGTGTCGCTCAGCTGCCCAGCAGCACAGTGAGTACAGCACGAACGTTTGGCCTCTGCTCCCACAGCAGAAGAGCCAGTATTGAAAGCTGGTGCTGGACCTGTTCAGCACACAATCCCCTTTACATTGGTGCCTCCATCGTTGCTTTCACTGCTCACATTCATACAGGAAAAGCATTTGAATGGAATCAGTCCAGAGCCTGCTCTCTGCTGCGCAGCAACACAGTCAGCACAGAATGAACAGTGGCATCTGCTCACACGGCAGAAGGAGCAGCAGGGAAAGCTAGTGCTGTGTCTCTTCAGCACACAAGCAGCTTTGCAACGGGGTCACCATCATTGCAGTCTCTCCTCGGTTTCATACCTAAAAGTCCATTGGAATCCAAATTCTCAGGTGGTGTCTCTCAGCTGCCCAGCAGCACAGTGAGTACAGCACGAACGTTTGGCCTCTGCTCCCACAGCAGAAGAACCAGGATTGAAAGCTGGTGCTGGACCTGTTCAGCACACAATCCCCTTTACATTGGTGCATCCATCGTTGCTTTCACTGCTCACTTTCATACAGGAAAAGCATTTGAATAGAATCAGTCCAGAGCCTGCTCTCTGCTGCGCAGCAACACAGTCAGCACAGAATGAACAGTGGCATCTGCTCACACGGCAGAAGGACCAGCAGGGAAAGCTAGTGCTCTGCTTCTTCAGCACACAAGCAGCTTTGCAACGGGGTCACCATCATTGCAGTCTCTCCTCGGCTTCATACCTAAAAGTCCATTTGAATCCAAATTCTCAGGTGTGTCTCTCTGCTGCGCAGCAGCACAGTGAGTACAGCACGAACGTTTGGCCTCTGCTCCCACAGCAGAAGAGCCAGGATTGAATGCTGGTGCTGGACCTGTTCAGCACACAATCCCCTTTACATTGGTGCCTCCATCGTTGCTTTCACTGCTCACTTTCATACAGGAAAAGCATTTGAATGGAATCAGTCCAGAGGCTGCTCTCTGCTGCGCAGCAACACAGTCAGCACAGAATGAACAGTGGCATCTGCTCACACGGCAGAAGGACCAGCAGGGAAAGCTAGTGCTCTGCTTCTTCAGCACACAAGCAGCTTTGCAACGGGGTCACCATCATTGCAGTCTCTCCTCGGTTTCATACCA